>NW_023495964.1:0-8599 GCF_904425465.1 Colossoma macropomum | reverse complement strand
GAAACAGTGAACTCACTACAAAGACGGCTATCAGGTCTCGTTGATGACAATGAGTGATCCTGCGTCTACGAGCTCATAAACTATCAATTTAAAAAAGATGGTGGTTTGGATTTTTGACTGTGGGCCACTATGACTCATCCAGACCCATATAGGCCAGGAGTTCAGATATAAGCAGGACCTATCATCTGGGTGAGCAGGAACCGACGGTACAGTCCACAAACTTCTGGGAGTCTTTGATAGCAACTAATGTGTCAATTAGAAGAACCCAAAATAATTAAGGCAGTCAGTTGTGATAATTGTTAGTCTAAACTTGCTTTAAAAAAGTTTTAAAAATATACATTAAAGCAAGTTTTATTCATGCAATGAAATATTTTTGAAAGACAAAACATAGGTTAGATATATTTTGTTATACACAAAAAGGAAAGAATCTCAAAATATTTATTGCTACTGATTAATAATAAGCCTTTAGACTAAATCCACAAAAAAACGAAACTAACGTGACTCCACAAATATTTGATTGTCTTAAGTCACTAATTCAAAAGATCAATCAAAAATGTTACATTAATCTGTACATTGCTGTAAACAAGTGCCTAATGAACAGCCACTACATGAACATTGGCATCAAAGAACTACTGCGGACGGCTCCTCATATTAAAATACATCATACATCATCATCATCATCATCATCATCACATCATCATCATTAACCCACTTAGTCCAGATAGGGGATCGCAGGTAGCAGTTGCGAGAGCAGAGAATCCCAGACAACCCTGTCCCCCCAACTTCCTCCCAGCTCATTCCTGGGGGACCACAAGCCGCTCCCCACGCCAACCTGGAGATATAATCCCTCAGCAGCGTCCTAGGATGACCCCAGGGTCTTGTACCCCAGTAGGTGGTGCCTGGTACACCCCACCGGGAGGCGGTCCAGGGGGCATCCGGATCAGATGCCCAAACCACTACAAAAAAACAATACACTACAAAACTTTCAGTACCACAGAGGCTTTCATTGCTTTTTGTGTGCTAATTGTCTTAATCCATCCCACATCCACTTGTTCACCTGCATATTACTAATACAAGCTAGATGGGTAACTGCAAACACAAAACTCCCATCACAGTTAACGTAATGAATACTTCTAATACACATCTATTCCTAAAGTTTAACCTGAAGACAACCTGTTATACCCCCAAGTGATTTTTTTTAATGATGGAAGTTGTGAAAATATTAGCTAATTAAAAGAAACTAGCAAACCATTAATAAATCAGTCACCAACTGTCTCTTTTTACTTAAACCTCCAAATCGCCAAATCTAATTGATCTAAAGTTAGCAATACACAAACGTATACAAACACGTTTTACAATTTATAAATGTGCTTTACTATTTCTTTACTCACTTCTTTGTTTTAAAACAACATACATTTTTTGCATTTGTTTAATGTCTTTCAGGTGCCGAGATCTGTGTGCAGTGAGAGCTGTCCTCCAGGAACCAGGAAGGCTGTGCAGAAAGGAAAGCCAGTCTGCTGCTATGACTGTATACCATGTGCAGAAGGAAGAGATCAGCAACAAGACAGGGTTGTGTATCACAATACAGAATGATGCGGGACAGCTATAATTTAATTTAATATATTTTTGTCATGCACTTACAGTTCTATCTACAGTTCAAAGTATATTTTTCTAATGCTCTCAGACTCTTTGAACTGTGTCGCTGCGCCTCCTGAGTTCTGGCCCAATGCAGCGAGTCAGCTGCCTCCCCAAAACCTGTGGAGTTCCTGTCCTGGGACGACACTCTGAGCATCATCCTTACAGCACTCCATCGCTGGAGCCTTCATAGCTCTAGTGTGATTGCGTGTCTTCTACAAACACAGAACTTCTCCCATCGTCAGAGCAACAACTCAGAGCTGAGCTTCCTGCTGCTCTTCTCATCTGACTCTGTGTTTCCTCTGCTCACTTACTTTCATTGGTCAGCCCTCGAGTGGTCCTGTATGCTGCGTCACACAGCGTTTGGGATCACCTTCGTCCTCTGCATCTCCTGTGTTCTGGGAAACAATAGTGGTGTTAATGGCCTTCAGAGCTACACTTCAGGCAGTAATGCCATGAAATGGTTTGGGCCTCCACAGCAGAGACTCAGTGTTCTCACCTTCACTCTCATACAGGTCGTTATTTGTGTTGTTTGGTTGACAACATCTCCTCCTTTTCCTTTCAAAAATCTAAAACAATACAAGAGAAAGGATAATACTGGAATGTGGATTAGGTTCAGCTATAGGTTTCTGGGCTGTGCTGGGTTATATAGGATTTCTGGCTCTTTTTATGTTTTATTTTTGCTTTTCTAGCACGGAAAGCTGCCTGATAACTTTAATGAAGCCAAGTTCATCACATTCAGCATGCTCATATTCTGTGCAGTTTGGCTTACCTTTATCCCAGCCTTATGTCAGCTCTCCTGGAAAGTTCACTGTAGCTGTAGAGATATTTGCTACTCTTGCCTCAAGCTTTGGTTTAATTACGTGTATTTTTGCTCCCAAGTGTTCATAATCATGTTTAGGCCAGAGCAGAATACCAAGAAACACCTTATGGGTAAAAGGACCCTCTAAGTCTCTCTGAGACTCTCACACTTATTGTATATGCAGCTCCTCATACAAAAAGTACTGATTTATGTGTAGGTTTATGTGTACATAGCAGCTTCTTTAATACATATTTATAACTAATTTATGTTCTGTGTAGAAATATGATAAGTAACCTTTTCACATATACCACTTTAATGATAATAGATAATAATATAAAATGGCAAATTAAACAGAATTGTCCCTAAATCTACCTTTTAGCACTTCATATTGTACTTCCCACATCTAAATTGAACCCTTATAATGTTTTGAGAATATATTGCTTATTAAATTCAATTTTAAACAAATAATGAGAGGCTCCTGTCCGTCAAGATTTGGTGGTAGGATAGCCACCTCTGTCTCCTACTCACTCAGCGTCATTTCAGTCTATGCAGTATCTGGTAGATGAAATAATGGAATCGGCACTCTGCATTCTCCTCTGTGTAGAACTGTCTAGTGACGTTGAGTTTGCAAGAGTTAGAATATATGCAGCTTAATGTGTTCTAAAATAAGGAAGGAGAAAAATTGGAAAAAATCCATATGTACTTTTTCATCATTGTCATATAGAAATAACGAAAAGCCTTACTTACCTCTTCAGTGAGATCCAGCAGTGTACAGTCAGTGAAATGTGAGCACTTTCCTCCATACTATCAGAGTGTCTTAGACAAGGGACTTAGAAATCTGCTGAGGGATGTGATTTCAGAGTGTCTGATGATTTTCCCAAACTGTCCAAGAACACTGCTTTAGGAACAGTTAGAAAAGACCCGCCTTACGTGTGTTCAGAAGAGGCACAGGGGGCTTTACCTAGGGAAACAACTGATTTGATAGCTCACTGTAAAAGCTTCATAGATGCTTCACTTGCATTTGACTTACATGCTACCATATAGTGTCCAAGCATGTGCAGAGTGTAGGACCCTGTTGTGATTGAGGAGTTTTCTTATTATCTATTCTCCACTCAATGATTCACTGAGATCAAGCATAATTATGCGGATACAAAACTTGTCCCTCGTACCCCCCACTACTCATTTATTTGCATTGAAGGGCAACTATATTAACCTGAATTTTTACTGATAAATTATTATTATTTTTTTCCCTGTATTTATTTGGTTCCCATCAAACTAATATGCAATTTGGACCATTTAGCTTGGTCTTATTTGATTTTATGCTATTTTGAAAATATCGATTATACTTTATAGAGTAGTCCTAGTTTTGCTTAATCCTCATGTTACTGTGAGGCCCTGCAGGCATGGTCAGGTGCTGTCTGTGAGGTGGGTGCTAGTTTGCTTTTTCCAAAAAAGAAAATTAAACATTTTCAAAAATTATAATTTTTTCTACTATACCTGATTATAAATCGTATTTGAATACAAATTACAAGTCAGTTCCTAAGAATACTTTTGAATCAAATACTGGCCATCATCAACCAATTAGCTATCAGCAAGCATTAGTATAACTAACTCCTTGAACATTAAAGTCATTGAATGTTGTTATGAAATTAGTCCTATGTGTCTTCAATGTTACTACACTGTGAATAGAGAAGTGAATAGCATTTTAAAATGATTTAATACAAGCAACAAGGTAATACAACCCCATTTCCACAAAAGTTATGACGCTCTGCACAATGTAAGTAAAAACTAATGGCAATGATGTGCAAATATTTAAACTATATATTTAATAAAATAGTACAAAGACACAATCTAATGTTAAACTGAGGATTTTATTGTGGAAAAATATATGCCCATTTTGAATTTGATGCCAACACATAAATGCTGGGACAGGGACAACAAAGGACTGGTAAATTTGGGTAATGCTACTCCTGGTCAGTAGCATGATTGGGTATAAAAAAGCGTCCCAGAGGGGTGAGTCTGGCAGAGTCTGGAGTTATTCACCACAAATTCACCACCAATTCACGAAGAACGTTTCTCAACATAAATAGCAAGAAACTTTGCTTTTCATCATCTACAGTACATAATATCATTAAAGATTCAGAAAATCTGGAGAAATCTCTGTATGCAAGGGACAAGGCCAAAAACCAGTATTTGCTGGCCATGACCTTTGGGCCCTCAAGTGGTACTGCATTAAAAAGCAGACATGATTCTGTAGTGGAAATCATTGCATGGACTCAGCAACACTTTTGGAAAACACTGTCTATAAAAAAAAGTTTGTCACTGCATCTACAAATGCAAGTTAAATTCTAAAACGCAAAGAAGAAACCATATATAAACAGGACAAAGAAACACTGCCACCTTCTCTGGGCCTGAGCTCATTTAAACTGAGGGGAAGTGTAAACATGTCCTGTCATCTGACAAGTAAACATTTAATTGGAAATCATGGACACTGTGTCCTCCAGGCTAAAGACACTCAGCTTGTTATCAATACACAGATCAAAAGCCAGTATTTGCAATGGTATAAGGGTGCATTTGTGCTCATGGCATGGGTGACGTGCACATCTGTGAAGGCACCATTAATGATGAATGATATATACATGTTTTGGCAACATATGCTACCATCCAGATGACATCTTTTCCAGCGAAGGCCTGATTATTTCAGCAAGACAATGCCAAACCACATTCTGCATGTATTACAACAGTATTGCTCCATATTAAAAGAGTCCAGGTGCTACACTGGCCTGCCTACAGTCCAGACGTGTCACGCAGTAATAACATTTGGCGCATTATGAAATGAAAAATACAACAAAGGAGACCCTTCTTTAATAACACTGTGTAAGTGTTTCGGAACTGAGGAGACCAATTGCTGTAGTTTTGAAATGATATGTTTTCCCATTCTTACTTGGTGTAGGATTCAGCTGCTCATAGTTCAGGGCCTCTTTGTCATTTTTCTTGTTTCATAAAGTGCCATATGTTTCAGTGATGACAGGTCCAAACTGCAGGCAAGCCAATTTAGCACCCTAACTTTTTTACTATACAGCCATGCTGTTGTAATATGTGCAAAATGTGGTTTGACGTTGCCTTGCTGAAATAACCAAGGCCTTCCCTGAAAAAGACACTGTTCTAATGGCAACATATGTTGCCAAAACCTGCATGTGCCTCCAGAGTTAATGGTGCCTTCACAGATGTGCCAGCCACCATGCAATGTATACTAATGCACTCCCGTACCATCACAGATGCTGACTTCTGAACTGTGTGCTGATAACAAACCTAAAAGTCTTTAGTCCGGAGGTTGCAGTGTCCACGATTTCCAAAAATAATTTCAAATTTTGCTTCGGCAGACCACAGAACACTTTTCCACTTTGCCTCAATCCATCTTAAATGAGCTCAGACCCAGAGAAGGCAGCAGCGTTTCTGCATCCTGTTTATATAAGATTTTTTCTTTGCATCATAAAGTTTTCACTTGCATTTGTGGATGCAGTGAGGAACTCTGTTTCCAAACAGTGGTTTTCAGAAGTGTTCCTGAGCCTTTGCAGTGATTTCTACTACAGTATCATGTCTGTTTTTAATGCAGTACCACCTGAGGCCCCAAAGATCACAGCAAGCCAGTACTGGTTTTCAGCCTTGTCCCTTACATACAGAGATTTCTCTGGATTGTCTAAATCTTTTCATGATATTATATACTGTAGATGATGAAATCCCCAAGTTCTTTGCTATATTACATTTAGAAACGTTATTCTTGAATTGTTGCACAATTTGCCTAAACAGTCTTTCACAGAGTGGTGGACCCCTCCTCATCTTTACTTCTGAATGACCCAGCCTCTCTGTGATGCTTTTTTTTTACCCAGTGATGTTACTGACCTGTTGCCAATTAACCACCTGGTGTTTTGTTTTTTTTTACACAACTTTACCTGTCTTTTGTTGCCCCATCCCAACTTTTTTGGAACATGTTGCTGCCATCAAATTCAAAATGGGCAAATGTGTTTCTCAGTTTCAACATTTAATATATATTTTATTTAATACATTTTATATATTTTAAAATAAATATGGGGTTTAAATGAGTTGCACATCATTGCATTTTGTTTTCATTTACATTTTGCACAGTATCCCACCGTTTTTAGAAATGAGGTTGTATTTGCAAATTTAACCTCTATAAATAATATTCCTTCTCACATTAAACACAAATTAGCTTGGAAATGGTTTTCAGCTATTTGAAGCCATCAGTGCTGACTAGAGCAATATTGAGTTTTATGTGTTGAAGGTTCTCTGCAAGTTTAACAATAAGACTTCAATATTTAAAGAATTCAAAGAGAAATATTGTAACATGACAGAATGATTCATATGCTCGCAGGTAAAAAGGCAAAAAGAGGCTTTACTGTTTGAATCAGAATCCAGAGTCATAGTCAGAACTCATGCATAGGTCAAATCCAAAAAAAGACAAACAGGAAGCAGTTTGTCCTGAAAGGTTAGGCAAAAAGGCAAAACAATACAAAGAAACGCCCAGTAGCTCTATGAATAGATGAAATGCCTCACAGTGACTAACTCTAAAAACCCAGGCTTTATATTAACACTAACTATCAATGACCAGCTTCAGTATGTCAGACATATGAGTTCAGCTATGTTTATCTTTTTCTGCTTCCTTTATCAGCAGCTATTATTATTATTATTATTATTATTATTATTATTATTTATCGCTGAGCTAAAAATCATTGTCATTGGTTCAAGAAGAGTTTGCATAATATTCCATTATGACTGTAATTGTTTAGTAGAATATTCATTAGGATTAACTCTAATCTTGGTTCTTTCAATAGAAAATATGGACTTGAATATTTATTCCATTTGTATAATAAAAAACAGTTCTGCATACAGAATATGACAACATTATATGACAATTTTATATACTTCCCTGCACACCACCACATCACTATCATATTCTACTGTAAGAAAAATAGCCATGACTGAAGGATATCACATTAATATGAAATATTTAGTTTGTCAGATGTGACTGGAAAATGAGACAATAATTGGACTTTCTTGTGTGTGTGTGTGTGTGTGTGTGTGTGTGTGTGTGTGTGTGCCTGCCAGTAGGGAAAACAATTAAAATAATAAATAATCACATTAATTAAGACTTGAATTAAAACAATTAAGACCTTAAGTATTTATTTATTTATTTTCACATTTGTACACAAACACACACACACACACACACACACACACACACACACACACACACACACACACACACAAACACATTTTGTTAGCCACTTATCCTTTTTGGTCATGGGGGGACCTAGAGCCTATCCCAGGGGTCATTCAGTGAAAGGCAGGATACATTTGTACATTTCTGTATTAATTTTTTAGAGCTTTTGAATTTATTTTATTGTTATTTTATTTTTTTTTATATTAAATTCTGTCTTCATTGTGTTTGTGAGCATGTTTTGTATGGTTAGAAGGTTTCTGAGTTTGAAAGTGTCTTGACACTGGACCTCCTTCTTCCATTTCTGTGTACACCTCAGGCGTTTGGATTTTTATAATGGTTTACAAGTAATATTTTAATTTTTAAGTTCATTCTTGACCTAAGTTTTTTTAGTAAATAGGATGCTGTCTAGTCTGCCCTGTGATGGACTGGCGACCAGGGTCTTTCCTGACTTCTGCCCGATGAATGCTGGGATAGGCTTCAGCATCCTCCGTGACCCAGAAGGATGGATTCTGTCTGGCCCCACTGTGGCCAAACCCACATTTAGCATATTTAAAAGGGGTGAAGTGTGGGTTGCCTGCATATATCGTGAAATTATGGGCACAAGTGAGTCTAGGTGTTCATGGGCTATTCCAGCAAAAGGCTAAAAATGTGGGCTAAAAATTTGGCCCACCTTGGGCTGCCCATTAAGAGGCCCCAGTCAGTGGTCAAACCAGGGCACATATAAGCCCCCAATATTAGGGACCGTATGTCGGCAGCCAGCATAAGGCTGATATGAGGGCATGTGGCACTATCACCTGATTGTGGGCTTCTCAATGGAGCCCCCAGTCAGCCATGCAACCTGGGGCATATGCATATTGATGTGTGTGTATATATATATATATATATATATATATATATATATATATATATATATATATATA
>NW_023495963.1:0-33745 GCF_904425465.1 Colossoma macropomum | reverse complement strand
CTATAGCCTTAGGTATTTGGGAAATTTGGCGAAACATCAAAGGTTCATTTTATGATGGAATTTGAATTTTTTGGACAAAATACATCATGGTCATACTTTTCCAACACATTTTGATGCCTTGGGGTGAATATTAAGGGAATTTATGAACGGTCAAAAAACGCACACGAAGGTAAGACTATAGCCTTAGGTATTTTGGGAAATTTGGCGCAATATCACATGTTCATTTTATGATGGAATTTGAATTGTTTTGGACAAAATACATCATGGTCATACATTTTCCAACACATTTTGATGCCTTGGGGTGAATATTAAGGGAATTTATGAACGGTCAAAAACGCACACGAAGGTAAGACTATAGCCTTAGGTATTTTGGGAAATTTGGCGCAATATCACATGTTCATTTTATGATGGAATTTGAATTGTTTGGACAAAATACATCATGGTCATACATTTTCCAACACATTTTGATGCCTTGGGGTGAATATTAAGGGAATTTAGGAACGGTCAAAAAACGCACACGAAGGTAAGACTATAGCCTTAGGTATTTTGGGAAATTTGGCGCAATATCACATGTTCATTTTATGATGGAATTTGAATTTTTTGGACAAAATACATCATGGTCATACATTTTCCAACACATTTTGATGCCTTGGGGTGAATATTAAGGGAATTTATGAACGGTCAAAAAACGCACACGAAGGTAAGACTATAGCCTTAGGTATTTTGGGAAATTTGGCGCAATATCACATGTTCATTTTATGATGGAATTTGAATTGTTTGGACAAAATACATCATGGTCATACATTTTCCAACACATTTTGATGCCTTGGGGTGAATATTAAGGGAATTTATGAACGGTCAAAAACGCACACGAAGGTAAGACTATAGCCTTAGGTATTTTGGGAAATTTGGCGCAATATCACATGTTCATTTTATGATGGAATTTGAATTTTTTGGACAAAATACATCATGGTCATACATTTTCCAACACATTTTGATGCCTTGGGGTGAATATTAAGGGAATTTATGAACGGTCAAAAAACGCACACGAAGGTAAGACTATAGCCTTAGGTATTTTGGGAAATTTGGCGCAATATCACATGTTCATTTTATGATGGAATTTGAATTGTTTGGACAAAATACATCATGGTCATACATTTTCCAACACATTTTGATGCCTTGGGGTGAATATTAAGGGAATTTATGAACGGTCAAAAAACGCACACGAAGGTAAGACTATAGCCTTAGGTATTTTGGGAAATTTGGCGCAATATCACATGTTCATTTTATGATGGAATTTGAATTTTTTGGACAAAATACATCATGGTCATACATTTTCCAACACATTTTGATGCCTTGGGGTGAATATTAAGGGAATTTATGAACGGTCAAAAAACGCACACGAAGGTAAGACTATAGCCTTAGGTATTTTGGGAAATTTGGCGCAATATCACATGTTCATTTTATGATGGAATTTGAATTTTTTGGACAAAATACATCATGGTCATACATTTTCCAACACATTTTGATGCCTTGGGGTGAATATTAAGGGAATTTATGAACGGTCAAAAAACGCACACGAAGGTAAGACTATAGCCTTAGGTATTTTGGGAAATTTGGCGCAATATCACATGTTCATTTTATGATGGAATTTGAATTGTTTGGACAAAATACATCATGGTCATACATTTTCCAACACATTTTGATGCCTTGGGGTGAATATTAAGGGAATTTATGAACGGTCAAAAAACGCACACGAAGGTAAGACTATAGCCTTAGGTATTTTGGGAAATTTGGCGCAATATCACATGTTCATTTTATGATGGAATTTGAATTTTTTGGACAAAATACATCATGGTCATACATTTTCCAACACATTTTGATGCCTTGGGGTGAATATTAAGGGAATTTATGAACGGTCAAAAAACGCACACGAAGGTAAGACTATAGCCTTAGGTATTTTGGGAAATTTGGCGCAATATCACATGTTCATTTTATGATGGAATTTGAATTTTTTGGACAAAATACATCATGGTCATACATTTTCCAACACATTTTGATGCCTTGGGGTGAATATTAAGGGAATTTAGGAACGGTCAAAAAACGCACACGAAGGTAAGACTATAGCCTTAGGTATTTTGGGAAATTTGGCGCAATATCACATGTTCATTTTATGATGGAATTTGAATTGTTTGGACAAAATACATCATGGTCATACATTTTCCAACACATTTTGATGCCTTGGGGTGAATATTAAGGGAATTTATGAACGGTCAAAAAACGCACACGAAGGTAAGACTATAGCCTTAGGTATTTTGGGAAATTTGGCGCAATATCACATGTTCATTTTATGATGGAATTTGAATTGTTTGGACAAAATACATCATGGTCATACATTTTCCAACACATTTTGATGCCTTGGGGTGAATATTAAGGGAATTTATGAACGGTCAAAAAACGCACACGAAGGTAAGACTATAGCCTTAGGTATTTTGGGAAATTTGGCGCAATATCACATGTTCATTTTATGATGGAATTTGAATTGTTTTGGACAAAATACATCATGGTCATACATTTTCCAACACATTTTGATGCCTTGGGGTGAATATTAAGGGAATTTATGAACGGTCAAAAAACGCACACGAAGGTAAGACTATAGCCTTAGGTATTTTGGGAAATTTGGCGACAATATCACATGTTCATTTTATGATGGAATTTGAATTTTTTGGACAAAATACATCATGGTCATACATTTTCCAACACATTTTGATGCCTTGGGGTGAATATTAAGGGAATTTATGAACGGTCAAAAAACGCACACGAAGGTAAGACTATAGCCTTAGGTATTTTGGGAAATTTGGCGCAATATCACATGTTCATTTTATGATGGAATTTGAATTGTTTTGGACAAAATACATCATGGTCATACATTTTCCAACACATTTTGATGCCTTGGGGTGAATATTAAGGGAATTTATGAACGGTCAAAAAACGCACACGAAGGTAAGACTATAGCCTTAGGTATTTTGGGAAATTTGGCGCAATATCACATGTTCATTTTATGATGGAATTTGAATTTTTTGGACAAAATACATCATGGTCATACATTTTCCAACACATTTTGATGCCTTGGGGTGAATATTAAGGGAATTTATGAACGGTCAAAAAACGCACACGAAGGTAAGACTATAGCCTTAGGTATTTTGGGAAATTTGGCGCAATATCACATGTTCATTTTATGATGGAATTTGAATTGTTTTGGACAAAATACATCATGGTCATACATTTTCCAACACATTTTGATGCCTTGGGGTGAATATTAAGGGAATTTATGAACGGTCAAAAAACGCACACGAAGGTAAGACTATAGCCTTAGGTATTTTGGGAAATTTGGCGCAATATCACATGTTCATTTTATGATGGAATTTGAATTTTTTGGACAAAATACATCATGGTCATACATTTTCCAACACATTTTGATGCCTTGGGGTGAATATTAAGGGAATTTATGAACGGTCAAAAAACGCACACGAAGGTAAGACTATAGCCTTAGGTATTTTGGGAAATTTGGCGCAATATCACATGTTCATTTTATGATGGAATTTGAATTTTTTGGACAAAATACATCATGGTCATACATTTTCCAACACATTTTGATGCCTTGGGGTGAATATTAAGGGAATTTATGAACGGTCAAAAAACGCACACGAAGGTAAGACTATAGCCTTAGGTATTTTGGGAAATTTGGCGCAATATCACATGTTCATTTTATGATGGAATTTGAATTGTTTGGACAAAATACATCATGGTCATACATTTTCCAACACATTTTGATGCCTTGGGGTGAATATTAAGGGAATTTATGAACGGTCAAAAAACGCACACGAAGGTAAGACTATAGCCTTAGGTATTTTGGGAAATTTGGCGACAATATCACATGTTCATTTTATGATGGAATTTGAATTTTTTGGACAAAATACATCATGGTCATACATTTTCCAACACATTTTGATGCCTTGGGGTGAATATTAAGGGAATTTATGAACGGTCAAAAAACGCACACGAAGGTAAGACTATAGCCTTAGGTATTTTGGGAAATTTGGCGCAATATCACATGTTCATTTTATGATGGAATTTGAATTGTTTGGACAAAATACATCATGGTCATACATTTTCCAACACATTTTGATGCCTTGGGGTGAATATTAAGGGAATTTATGAACGGTCAAAAAACGCACACGAAGGTAAGACTATAGCCTTAGGTATTTTGGGAAATTTGGCGACAATATCACATGTTCATTTTATGATGGAATTTGAATTTTTTGGACAAAATACATCATGGTCATACATTTTCCAACACATTTTGATGCCTTGGGGTGAATATTAAGGGAATTTATGAACGGTCAAAAAACGCACACGAAGGTAAGACTATAGCCTTAGGTATTTTGGGAAATTTGGCGCAATATCACATGTTCATTTTATGATGGAATTTGAATTGTTTGGACAAAATACATCATGGTCATACATTTTCCAACACATTTTGATGCCTTGGGGTGAATATTAAGGGAATTTATGAACGGTCAAAAAACGCACACGAATGTAAGACTATAGACTTAGGTATTTTGGGAAATTTGGCAAAATACATCATGGTCATTTTATGATGGAATTTGATTTTTTTGGACAAAATACATCATGGTCATACATTTTCCAACACATTTTGATGCCTTGGGGTGAATATTAAGGGAATTTAGGAACGGTCAAAAAACGCACACGAAGGTAAGACTATAGCCTTAGGTATTTTGGGAAATTTGGCGCAATATCACATGTTCATTTTATGATGGAATTTGAATTGTTTGGACAAAATACATCATGGTCATACATTTTCCAACACAGTTTGATGCCTTGGGGTGAATATTAAGGGAATTTATGAACGGTCAAAAAACGCACACGAAGGTAAGACTATAGCCTTAGGTATTTTGGGAAATTTGGCGCAATATCAAAGGTTCATTTTATGATGGAATTTGAATTTTTTGGACAAAATACATCATGGTCATACATTTTCCAACACATTTTGATGCCTTGGGGTGAATATTAAGGGAATTTATGAACGGTCAAAAAACGCACACGAAGGTAAGACTATAGCCTTAGGTATTTTGGGAAATTTGGCGCAATATCACATGTTCATTTTATGATGGAATTTGAATTTTTTGGACAAAATACATCATGGTCATACATTTTCCAACACATTTTGATGCCTTGGGGTGAATATTAAGGGAATTTATGAACGGTCAAAAAACGCACACGAAGGTAAGACTATAGCCTTAGGTATTTTGGGAAATTTGGCGCAATATCACATGTTCATTTTATGATGGAATTTGAATTTTTTGGACAAAATACATCATGGTCATACATTTTCCAACACATTTTGATGCCTTGGGGTGAATATTAAGGGAATTTATGAACGGTCAAAAAACGCACACGAAGGTAAGACTATAGCCTTAGGTATTTTGGGAAATTTGGCGCAATATCACATGTTCATTTTATGATGGAATTTGAATTGTTTTGGACAAAATACATCATGGTCATACATTTTCCAACACATTTTGATGCCTTGGGGTGAATATTAAGGGAATTTATGAACGGTCAAAAAACGCACACGAAGGTAAGACTATAGCCTTAGGTATTTTGGGAAATTTGGCGCAATATCACATGTTCATTTTATGATGGAATTTGAATTTTTTGGACAAAATACATCATGGTCATACATTTTCCAACACATTTTGATGCCTTGGGGTGAATATTAAGGGAATTTATGAACGGTCAAAAAACGCACACGAAGGTAAGACTATAGCCTTAGGTATTTTGGGAAATTTGGCGCAATATCACATGTTCATTTTATGATGGAATTTGAATTTTTTGGACAAAATACATCATGGTCATACATTTTCCAACACATTTTGATGCCTTGGGGTGAATATTAAGGGAATTTATGAACGGTCAAAAAACGCACACGAAGGTAAGACTATAGCCTTAGGTATTTTGGGAAATTTGGCGCAATATCACATGTTCATTTTATGATGGAATTTGAATTTTTTGGACAAAATACATCATGGTCATACATTTTCCAACACATTTTGATGCCTTGGGGTGAATATTAAGGGAATTTATGAACGGTCAAAAAACGCACACGAAGGTAAGACTATAGCCTTAGGTATTTTGGGAAATTTGGCGCAATATCACATGTTCATTTTATGATGGAATTTGAATTTTTTGGACAAAATACATCATGGTCATACATTTTCCAACACATTTTGATGCCTTGGGGTGAATATTAAGGGAATTTATGAACGGTCAAAAAACGCACACGAAGGTAAGACTATAGCCTTAGGTATTTTGGGAAATTTGGCGCAATATCACATGTTCATTTTATGATGGAATTTGAATTGTTTGGACAAAATACATCATGGTCATACATTTTCCAACACATTTTGATGCCTTGGGGTGAATATTAAGGGAATTTATGAACGGTCAAAAAACGCACACGAAGGTAAGACTATAGCCTTAGGTATTTTGGGAAATTTGGCGCAATATCACATGTTCATTTTATGATGGAATTTGAATTTTTTGGACAAAATACATCATGGTCATACATTTTCCAACACATTTTGATGCCTTGGGGTGAATATTAAGGGAATTTATGAACGGTCAAAAAACGCACACGAAGGTAAGACTATAGCCTTAGGTATTTTGGGAAATTTGGCGCAATATCACATGTTCATTTTATGATGGAATTTGAATTGTTTGGACAAAATACATCATGGTCATACATTTTCCAACACATTTTGATGCCTTGGGGTGAATATTAAGGGAATTTATGAACGGTCAAAAAACGCACACGAAGGTAAGACTATAGCCTTAGGTATTTTGGGAAATTTGGCGCAATATCACATGTTCATTTTATGATGGAATTTGAATTTTTTGGACAAAATACATCATGGTCATACATTTTCCAACACATTTT
Organism: Colossoma macropomum; assembly: GCF_904425465.1. Taxonomy (NCBI): domain Eukaryota; kingdom Metazoa; phylum Chordata; class Actinopteri; order Characiformes; family Serrasalmidae; genus Colossoma; species Colossoma macropomum. The sequence continues at coordinate 26,724 of NW_023495963.1, read as the reverse complement.
GATGCCTTGGGGTGAATATTAAGGGAATTTAGGAACGGTCAAAAAACGCACACGAAGGTAAGACTATAGCCTTAGGTATTTTGGGAAATTTGGCGCAATATCACATGTTCATTTTATGATGGAATTTGAATTGTTTTGGACAAAATACATCATGGTCATACATTTTCCAACACATTTTGATGCCTTGGGGTGAATATTAAGGGAATTTATGAACGGTCAAAAAACGCACACGAAGGTAAGACTATAGCCTTAGGTATTTTGGGAAATTTGGCGCAATATCACATGTTCATTTTATGATGGAATTTGAATTTTTTGGACAAAATACATCATGGTCATACATTTTCCAACACATTTTGATGCCTTGGGGTGAATATTAAGGGAATTTATGAACGGTCAAAAAACGCACACGAAGGTAAGACTATAGCCTTAGGTATTTTGGGAAATTTGGCGCAATATCACAGGTTCATTTTATGATGGAATTTGAATTTTTGGACAAAATACATCATGGTCATACATTTTCCAACACATTTTGATGCCTTGGGGTGAATATTAAGGGAATTTATGAACGGTCAAAAAACGCACACGAAGGTAAGACTATAGCCTTAGGTATTTTGGGAAATTTGGCGCAATATCACATGTTCATTTTATGATGGAATTTGAATTTTTGGACAAAATACATCATGGTCATACATTTTCCAACACATTTTGATGCCTTGGGGTGAATATTAAGGGAATTTATGAACGGTCAAAAAACGCACACGAAGGTAAGACTATAGCCTTAGGTATTTTGGGAAATTTGGCGCAATATCACATGTTCATTTTATGATGGAATTTGAATTGTTTTGGACAAAATACATCATGGTCATACATTTTCCAACACATTTTGATGCCTTGGGGTGAATATTAAGGGAATTTATGAACGGTCAAAAAACGCACACGAAGGTAAGACTATAGCCTTAGGTATTTTGGGAAATTTGGCGAAACATCAATGTTCATTTTATGATGGAATTTGAATTTTTTGGACAAAATACATCATGGTCATACGTTTTCCAACACATTTTGATGCCTTGGGGTGAATATTAAGGGAATTTATGAACGGTCAAAAAACGCACACGAAGGTAAGACTATAGCCTTAGGTATTTTGGGAAATTTGGCGCAATATCACATGTTCATTTTATGATGGAATTTGAATTGTTTGGACAAAATACATCATGGTCATACATTTTCCAACACATTTTGATGCCTTGGGGTGAATATTAAGGGAATTTATGAACGGTCAAAAAACGCACACGAAGGTAAGACTATAGCCTTAGGTATTTTGGGAAATTTGGCGCAATATCACATGTTCATTTTATGATGGAATTTGAATTTTTTGGACAAAATACATCATGGTCATACATTTTCCAACACATTTTGATGCCTTGGGGTGAATATTAAGGGAATTTATGAACGGTCAAAAAACGCACACGAAGGTAAGACTATAGCCTTAGGTATTTTGGGAAATTTGGCGCAATATCACATGTTCATTTTATGATGGAATTTGAATTGTTTGGACAAAATACATCATGGTCATACATTTTCCAACACATTTTGATGCCTTGGGGTGAATATTAAGGGAATTTATGAACGGTCAAAAAACGCACACGAAGGTAAGACTATAGCCTTAGGTATTTTGGGAAATTTGGCGCAATATCACATGTTCATTTTATGATGGAATTTGAATTTTTTGGACAAAATACATCATGGTCATACATTTTCCAACACATTTTGATGCCTTGGGGTGAATATTAAGGGAATTTATGAACGGTCAAAAAACGCACACGAAGGTAAGACTATAGCCTTAGGTATTTTGGGAAATTTGGCGCAATATCACATGTTCATTTTATGATGGAATTTGAATTTTTTGGACAAAATACATCATGGTCATACATTTTCCAACACATTTTGATGCCTTGGGGTGAATATTAAGGGAATTTATGAACGGTCAAAAAACGCACACGAAGGTAAGACTATAGCCTTAGGTATTTTGGGAAATTTGGCGCAATATCACATGTTCATTTTATGATGGAATTTGAATTGTTTGGACAAAATACATCATGGTCATACATTTTCCAACACATTTTGATGCCTTGGGGTGAATATTAAGGGAATTTATGAACGGTCAAAAAACGCACACGAAGGTAAGACTATAGCCTTAGGTATTTTGGGAAATTTGGCGCAATATCACATGTTCATTTTATGATGGAATTTGAATTTTTTGGACAAAATACATCATGGTCATACATTTTCCAACACATTTTGATGCCTTGGGGTGAATATTAAGGGAATTTATGAACGGTCAAAAAACGCACACGAAGGTAAGACTATAGCCTTAGGTATTTTGGGAAATTTGGCGCAATATCACATGTTCATTTTATGATGGAATTTGAATTGTTTGGACAAAATACATCATGGTCATACATTTTCCAACACATTTTGATGCCTTGGGGTGAATATTAAGGGAATTTATGAACGGTCAAAAAACGCACACGAAGGTAAGACTATAGCCTTAGGTATTTTGGGAAATTTGGCGCAATATCTAATGGTCATTTTATGATGGAATTTGAATTTTTTGGACAAAATACATCATGGTCATACATTTTCCAACACAGTTTGATGCCTTGGGGTGAATATTAAGGGAATTTATGAACGGTCAAAAAACGCACACGAAGGTAAGACTATAGCCTTAGGTATTTTGGGAAATTTGGCGCAATATCACATGTTCATTTTATGATGGAATTTGAATTGTTTGGACAAAATACATCATGGTCATACATTTTCCAACACATTTTGATGCCTTGGGGTGAATATTAAGGGAATTTATGAACGGTCAAAAAACGCACACGAAGGTAAGACTATAGCCTTAGGTATTTTGGGAAATTTGGCGCAATATCAATGTTCATTTTATGATGGAATTTGAATTGTTTTGGACAAAATACATCATGGTCATACATTTTCCAACACATTTTGATGCCTTGGGGTGAATATTAAGGGAATTTATGAACGGTCAAAAAACGCACACGAAGGTAAGACTATAGCCTTAGGTATTTTGGGAAATTTGGCGCAATATCACATGTTCATTTTATGATGGAATTTGAATTGTTTGGACAAAATACATCATGGTCATACATTTTCCAACACATTTTGATGCCTTGGGGTGAATATTAAGGGAATTTATGAACGGTCAAAAAACGCACACGAAGGTAAGACTATAGCCTTAGGTATTTTGGGAAATTTGGCGCAATATCACATGTTCATTTTATGATGGAATTTGAATTTTTTGGACAAAATACATCATGGTCATACATTTTCCAACACATTTTGATGCCTTGGGGTGAATATTAAGGGAATTTATGAACGGTCAAAAAACGCACACGAAGGTAAGACTATAGCCTTAGGTATTTTGGGAAATTTGGCGCAATATCACATGTTCATTTTATGATGGAATTTGAATTGTTTGGACAAAATACATCATGGTCATACATTTTCCAACACATTTTGATGCCTTGGGGTGAATATTAAGGGAATTTATGAACGGTCAAAAAACGCACACGAAGGTAAGACTATAGCCTTAGGTATTTTGGGAAATTTGGCGCAATATCACATGTTCATTTTATGATGGAATTTGAATTTTTGGACAAAATACATCATGGTCATACATTTTCCAACACATTTTGATGCCTTGGGGTGAATATTAAGGGAATTTATGAACGGTCAAAAAACGCACACGAAGGTAAGACTATAGCCTTAGGTATTTTGGGAAATTTGGCGCAATATCACATGTTCATTTTATGATGGAATTTGAATTTTTTGGACAAAATACATCATGGTCATACATTTTCCAACACATTTTGATGCCTTGGGGTGAATATTAAGGGAATTTATGAACGGTCAAAAAACGCACACGAAGGTAAGACTATAGCCTTAGGTATTTTGGGAAATTTGGCGCAATATCACATGTTCATTTTATGATGGAATTTGAATTGTTTGGACAAAATACATCATGGTCATACATTTTCCAACACATTTTGATGCCTTGGGGTGAATATTAAGGGAATTTATGAACGGTCAAAAAACGCACACGAAGGTAAGACTATAGCCTTAGGTATTTTGGGAAATTTGGCGCAATATCACATGTTCATTTTATGATGGAATTTGAATTGTTTGGACAAAATACATCATGGTCATACATTTTCCAACACATTTTGATGCCTTGGGGTGAATATTAAGGGAATTTATGAACGGTCAAAAAACGCACACGAAGGTAAGACTATAGCCTTAGGTATTTTGGGAAATTTGGCGCAATATCACATGTTCATTTTATGATGGAATTTGAATTGTTTTGGACAAAATACATCATGGTCATACATTTTCCAACACATTTTGATGCCTTGGGGTGAATATTAAGGGAATTTATGAACGGTCAAAAAACGCACACGAAGGTAAGACTATAGCCTTAGGTATTTTGGGAAATTTGGCGCAATATCACATGTTCATTTTATGATGGAATTTGAATTGTTTGGACAAAATACATCATGGTCATACATTTTCCAACACATTTTGATGCCTTGGGGTGAATATTAAGGGAATTTATGAACGGTCAAAAAACGCACACGAAGGTAAGACTATAGCCTTAGGTATTTTGGGAAATTTGGCGCAATATCACATGTTCATTTTATGATGGAATTTGAATTGTTTGGACAAAATACATCATGGTCATACATTTTCCAACACATTTTGATGCCTTGGGGTGAATATTAAGGGAATTTATGAACGGTCAAAAAACGCACACGAAGGTAAGACTATAGCCTTAGGTATTTTGGGAAATTTGGCGCAATATCACATGTTCATTTTATGATGGAATTTGAATTGTTTGGACAAAATACATCATGGTCATACATTTTCCAACACATTTTGATGCCTTGGGGTGAATATTAAGGGAATTTATGAACGGTCAAAAAACGCACACGAAGGTAAGACTATAGCCTTAGGTATTTTGGGAAATTTGGCGCAATATCACATGTTCATTTTATGATGGAATTTGAATTGTTTGGACAAAATACATCATGGTCATACATTTTCCAACACATTTTGATGCCTTGGGGTGAATATTAAGGGAATTTAGGAACGGTCAAAAAACGCACACGAAGGTAAGACTATAGCCTTAGGTATTTTGGGAAATTTGGCGCAATATCACATGTTCATTTTATGATGGAATTTGAATTGTTTTGGACAAAATACATCATGGTCATACATTTTCCAACACATTTTGATGCCTTGGGGTGAATATTAAGGGAATTTATGAACGGTCAAAAAACGCACACGAAGGTAAGACTATAGCCTTAGGTATTTTGGGAAATTTGGCGCAATATCACATGTTCATTTTATGATGGAATTTGAATTTTTTGGACAAAATACATCATGGTCATACATTTTCCAACACATTTTGATGCCTTGGGGTGAATATTAAGGGAATTTATGAACGGTCAAAAAACGCACACGAAGGTAAGACTATAGCCTTAGGTATTTTGGGAAATTTGGCGCAATATCACATGTTCATTTTATGATGGAATTTGAATTGTTTGGACAAAATACATCATGGTCATACATTTTCCAACACATTTTGATGCCTTGGGGTGAATATTAAGGGAATTTATGAACGGTCAAAAAACGCACACGAAGGTAAGACTATAGCCTTAGGTATTTTGGGAAATTTGGCGCAATATCACATGTTCATTTTATGATGGAATTTGAATTTTTTGGACAAAATACATCATGGTCATACATTTTCCAACACATTTTGATGCCTTGGGGTGAATATTAAGGGAATTTATGAACGGTCAAAAAACGCACACGAAGGTAAGACTATAGCCTTAGGTATTTTGGGAAATTTGGCGCAATATCACATGTTCATTTTATGATGGAATTTGAATTTTTTGGACAAAATACATCATGGTCATACATTTTCCAACACATTTTGATGCCTTGGGGTGAATATTAAGGGAATTTATGAACGGTCAAAAAACGCACACGAAGGTAAGACTATAGCCTTAGGTATTTTGGGAAATTTGGCGCAATATCACATGTTCATTTTATGATGGAATTTGAATTGTTTGGACAAAATACATCATGGTCATACATTTTCCAACACATTTTGATGCCTTGGGGTGAATATTAAGGGAATTTATGAACGGTCAAAAAACGCACACGAAGGTAAGACTATAGCCTTAGGTATTTTGGGAAATTTGGCGCAATATCACATGTTCATTTTATGATGGAATTTGAATTGTTTGGACAAAATACATCATGGTCATACATTTTCCAACACATTTTGATGCCTTGGGGTGAATATTAAGGGAATTTATGAACGGTCAAAAAACGCACACGAAGGTAAGACTATAGCCTTAGGTATTTTGGGAAATTTGGCGCAATATCACATGTTCATTTTATGATGGAATTTGAATTTTTTGGACAAAATACATCATGGTCATACATTTTCCAACACATTTTGATGCCTTGGGGTGAATATTAAGGGAATTTATGAACGGTCAAAAAACGCACACGAAGGTAAGACTATAGCCTTAGGTATTTTGGGAAATTTGGCGCAATATCACATGTTCATTTTATGATGGAATTTGAATTGTTTGGACAAAATACATCATGGTCATACATTTTCCAACACATTTTGATGCCTTGGGGTGAATATTAAGGGAATTTATGAACGGTCAAAAAACGCACACGAAGGTAAGACTATAGCCTTAGGTATTTTGGGAAATTTGGCGCAATATCTAATGGTCATTTTATGATGGAATTTGAATTTTTTGGACAAAATACATCATGGTCATACATTTTCCAACACATTTTGATGCCTTGGGGTGAATATTAAGGGAATTTATGAACGGTCAAAAAACGCACACGAAGGTAAGACTATAGCCTTAGGTATTTTGGGAAATTTGGCGCAATATCACATGTTCATTTTATGATGGAATTTGAATTTTTTGGACAAAATACATCATGGTCATACATTTTCCAACACATTTTGATGCCTTGGGGTGAATATTAAGGGAATTTATGAACGGTCAAAAAACGCACACGAAGGTAAGACTATAGCCTTAGGTATTTTGGGAAATTTGGCGCAATATCACATGTTCATTTTATGATGGAATTTGAATTTTTTGGACAAAATACATCATGGTCATACATTTTCCAACACATTTTGATGCCTTGGGGTGAATATTAAGGGAATTTATGAACGGTCAAAAAACGCACACGAAGGTAAGACTATAGCCTTAGGTATTTTGGGAAATTTGGCGCAATATCACATGTTCATTTTATGATGGAATTTGAATTGTTTGGACAAAATACATCATGGTCATACATTTTCCAACACATTTTGATGCCTTGGGGTGAATATTAAGGGAATTTATGAACGGTCAAAAAACGCACACGAAGGTAAGACTATAGCCTTAGGTATTTTGGGAAATTTGGCGCAATATCACATGTTCATTTTATGATGGAATTTGAATTGTTTGGACAAAATACATCATGGTCATACATTTTCCAACACATTTTGATGCCTTGGGGTGAATATTAAGGGAATTTATGAACGGTCAAAAAACGCACACGAAGGTAAGACTATAGCCTTAGGTATTTTGGGAAATTTGGCGCAATATCACATGTTCATTTTATGATGGAATTTGAATTTTTTGGACAAAATACATCATGGTCATACATTTTCCAACACATTTTGATGCCTTGGGGTGAATATTAAGGGAATTTATGAACGGTCAAAAAACGCACACGAAGGTAAGACTATAGCCTTAGGTATTTTGGGAAATTTGGTGCAATATCTAATGGTCATTTTATGATGGAATTTGAATTGTTTGGACAAAATACATCATGGTCATACATTTTCCAACACATTTTGATGCCTTGGGGTGAATATTAAGGGAATTTATGAACGGTCAAAAAACGCACACGAAGGTAAGACTATAGCCTTAGGTATTTTGGGAAATTTGGCGCAATATCACATGTTCATTTTATGATGGAATTTGAATTGTTTGGACAAAATACATCATGGTCATACATTTTCCAACACATTTTGATGCCTTGGGGTGAATATTAAGGGAATTTATGAACGGTCAAAAAACGCACACGAAGGTAAGACTATAGCCTTAGGTATTTTGGGAAATTTGGCGCAATATCACATGTTCATTTTATGATGGAATTTGAATTGTTTGGACAAAATACATCATGGTCATACATTTTCCAACACATTTTGATGCCTTGGGGTGAATATTAAGGGAATTTATGAACGGTCAAAAAACGCACACGAAGGTAAGACTATAGCCTTAGGTATTTTGGGAAATTTGGCGCAATATCACATGTTCATTTTATGATGGAATTTGAATTGTTTGGACAAAATACATCATGGTCATACATTTTCCAACACATTTTGATGCCTTGGGGTGAATATTAAGGGAATTTATGAACGGTCAAAAAACGCACACGAAGGTAAGACTATAGCCTTAGGTATTTTGGGAAATTTGGCGCAATATCACATGTTCATTTTATGATGGAATTTGAATTGTTTGGACAAAATACATCATGGTCATACATTTTCCAACACATTTTGATGCCTTGGGGTGAATATTAAGGGAATTTATGAACGGTCAAAAAACGCACACGAAGGTAAGACTATAGCCTTAGGTATTTTGGGAAATTTGGCGCAATATCACATGTTCATTTTATGATGGAATTTGAATTTTTTGGACAAAATACATCATGGTCATACATTTTCCAACACATTTTGATGCCTTGGGGTGAATATTAAGGGAATTTATGAACGGTCAAAAAACGCACACGAAGGTAAGACTATAGCCTTAGGTATTTTGGGAAATTTGGCGCAATATCACATGTTCATTTTATGATGGAATTTGAATTTTTTGGACAAAATACATCATGGTCATACATTTTCCAACACATTTTGATGCCTTGGGGTGAATATTAAGGGAATTTATGAACGGTCAAAAAACGCACACGAAGGTAAGACTATAGCCTTAGGTATTTTGGGAAATTTGGCGCAATATCACATGTTCATTTTATGATGGAATTTGAATTGTTTGGACAAAATACATCATGGTCATACATTTTCCAACACATTTTGATGCCTTGGGGTGAATATTAAGGGAATTTATGAACGGTCAAAAAACGCACACGAAGGTAAGACTATAGCCTTAGGTATTTTGGGAAATTTGGCGCAATATCACATGTTCATTTTATGATGGAATTTGAATTGTTTGGACAAAATACATCATGGTCATACATTTTCCAACACATTTTGATGCCTTGGGGTGAATATTAAGGGAATTTATGAACGGTCAAAAAACGCACACGAAGGTAAGACTATAGCCTTAGGTATTTTGGGAAATTTGGCGCAATATCACATGTTCATTTTATGATGGAATTTGAATTTTTTGGACAAAATACATCATGGTCATACATTTTCCAACACATTTTGATGCCTTGGGGTGAATATTAAGGGAATTTATGAACGGTCAAAAAACGCACACGAAGGTAAGACTATAGCCTTAGGTATTTTGGGAAATTTGGCGCAATATCTAATGGTCATTTTATGATGGAATTTGAATTTTTGGACAAAATACATCATGGTCATACATTTTCCAACACATTTTGATGCCTTGGGGTGAATATTAAGGGAATTTATGAACGGTCAAAAAACGCACACGAAGGTAAGACTATAGCCTTAGGTATTTTGGGAAATTTGGCGCAATATCACATGTTCATTTTATGATGGAATTTGAATTGTTTGGACAAAATACATCATGGTCATACATTTTCCAACACATTTTGATGCCTTGGGGTGAATATTAAGGGAATTTATGAACGGTCAAAAAACGCACACGAAGGTAAGACTATAGCCTTAGGTATTTTGGGAAATTTGGCGCAATATCACATGTTCATTTTATGATGGAATTTGAATTTTTTGGACAAAATACATCATGGTCATACATTTTCCAACACATTTTGATGCCTTGGGGTGAATATTAAGGGAATTTATGAACGGTCAAAAAACGCACACGAAGGTAAGACTATAGCCTTAGGTATTTTGGGAAATTTGGCGCAATATCACATGTTCATTTTATGATGGAATTTGAATTTTTTTGGACAAAATACATCATGGTCATACATTTTCCAACACATTTTGATGCCTTGGGGTGAATATTAAGGGAATTTATGAACGGTCAAAAAACGCACACGAAGGTAAGACTATAGCCTTAGGTATTTTGGGAAATTTGGCGCAATATCACATGTTCATTTTATGATGGAATTTGAATTGTTTGGACAAAATACATCATGGTCATACATTTTCCAACACATTTTGATGCCTTGGGGTGAATATTAAGGGAATTTATGAACGGTCAAAAAACGCACACGAAGGTAAGACTATAGCCTTAGGTATTTTGGGAAATTTGGCGCAATATCACATGTTCATTTTATGATGGAATTTGAATTTTTTGGACAAAATACATCATGGTCATACATTTTCCAACACATTTTGATGCCTTGGGGTGAATATTAAGGGAATTTATGAACGGTCAAAAAACGCACACGAAGGTAAGACTATAGCCTTAGGTATTTTGGGAAATTTGGCGCAATATCACATGTTCATTTTATGATGGAATTTGAATTGTTTGGACAAAATACATCATGGTCATACATTTTCCAACACATTTTGATGCCTTGGGGTGAATATTAAGGGAATTTATGAACGGTCAAAAATGCACACGAAGGTAAGACTATAGCCTTAGGTATTTTGGGAAATTTGGCACAATATCACATGTTCATTTTATGATGGAATTTGAATTGTTTGGACAAAATACATCATGGTCATACATTTTCCAACACATTTTGATGCCTTGGGGTGAATATTAAGGGAATTTATGAACGGTCAAAAAACGCACACGAAGGTAAGACTATAGCCTTAGGTATTTTGGGAAATTTGGCGCAATATCACATGTTCATTTTATGATGGAATTTGAATTTTTTGGACAAAATACATCATGGTCATACATTTTCCAACACATTTTGATGCCTTGGGGTGAATATTAAGGGAATTTATGAACGGTCAAAAAACGCACACGAAGGTAAGACTATAGCCTTAGGTATTTTGGGAAATTTGGCGCAATATCAATGTTCATTTTATGATGGAATTTGAATTTTTGGACAAAATACATCATGGTCATACATTTTCCAACACATTTTGATGCCTTGGGGTGAACATTAAGGGAATTTGTGAACGGTCAAAAATGCACACGTAGGTAAGACTATAGCCTTAGGTATTTTGGGAAATTTGGCACAATATCACATGTTCATTTTATGATGGAATTTGAATTTTTTGGACAAAATACATCATGGTCATACATTTTCCAACACATTTTGATGCCTTGGGGTGAATATTAAGGGAATTTATGAACGGTCAAAAAACGCACACGAAGGTAAGACTATAGCCTTAGGTATTTTGGGAAATTTGGCGCAATATCACATGTTCATTTTATGATGGAATTTGAATTTTTGGACAAAATACATCATGGTCATACATTTTCCAACACATTTTGATGCCTTGGGGTGAATATTAAGGGAATTTATGAACGGTCAAAAAACGCACACGAAGGTAAGACTATAGCCTTAGGTATTTTGGGAAATTTGGCGCAATATCTAATGGTCATTTTATGATGGAATTTGAATTTTTTGGACAAAATACATCATGGTCATACATTTTCCAACACAGTTTGATGCCTTGGGGTGAATATTAAGGGAATTTATGAACGGTCAAAAAACGCACACGAAGGTAAGACTATAGCCTTAGGTATTTTGGGAAATTTGGCGCAATATCACATGTTCATTTTATGATGGAATTTGAATTTTTTGGACAAAATACATCATGGTCATACATTTTCCAACACATTTTGATGCCTTGGGGTGAATATTAAGGGAATTTATGAACGGTCAAAAAACGCACACGAAGGTAAGACTATAGCCTTAGGTATTTTGGGAAATTTGGCGCAATATCACATGTTCATTTTATGATGGAATTTGAATTTTTTGGACAAAATACATCATGGTCATACATTTTCCAACACATTTTGATGCCTTGGGGTGAATATTAAGGGAATTTATGAACGGTCAAAAAACGCACACGAAGGTAAGACTATAGCCTTAGGTATTTTGGGAAATTTGGCGCAATATCACATGTTCATTTTATGATGGAATTTGAATTGTTTGGACAAAATACATCATGGTCATACATTTTCCAACACATTTTGATGCCTTGGGGTGAATATTAAGGGAATTTAGGAACGGTCAAAAAACGCACACGAAGGTAAGACTATAGCCTTAGGTATTTTGGGAAATTTGGCGCAATATCACATGTTCATTTTATGATGGAATTTGAATTTTTTTGGACAAAATACATCATGGTCATACATTTTCCAACACATTTTGATGCCTTGGGGTGAATATTAAGGGAATTTATGAACGGTCAAAAAACGCACACGAAGGTAAGACTATAGCCTTATGTATTTTGGGAAATTTGGCACAATATCACATGTTCATTTTATGATGGAATTTGAATTGTTTGGACAAAATACATCATGGTCATACATTTTCCAACACATTTTGATGCCTTGGGGTGAATATTAAGGGAATTTATGAACGGTCAAAAAACGCACACGAAGGTAAGACTATAGCCTTAGGTATTTTGGGAAATTTGGCGCAATATCACATGTTCATTTTATGATGGAATTTGAATTTTTTGGACAAAATACATCATGGTCATACATTTTCCAACACATTTTGATGCCTTGGGGTGAATATTAAGGGAATTTAGGAACGGTCAAAAAACGCACACGAAGGTAAGACTATAGCCTTAGGTATTTTGGGAAATTTGGCACAATATCACATGTTCATTTTATGATGGAATTTGAATTTTTTGGACAAAATACATCATGGTCATACATTTTCCAACACATTTTGATGCCTTGGGGTGAATATTAAGGGAATTTATGAACGGTCAAAAAACGCACACGAAGGTAAGACTATAGCCTTAGGTATTTTGGGAAATTTGGCGCAATATCTAATGGTCATTTTATGATGGAATTTGAATTTTTTGGACAAAATACATCATGGTCATACATTTTCCAACACAGTTTGATGCCTTGGGGTGAATATTAAGGGAATTTATGAACGGTCAAAAAACGCACACGAAGGTAAGACTATAGCCTTAGGTATTTTGGGAAATTTGGCGCAATATCACATGTTCATTTTATGATGGAATTTGAATTGTTTGGACAAAATACATCATGGTCATACATTTTCCAACACATTTTGATGCCTTGGGGTGAATATTAAGGGAATTTATGAACGGTCAAAAAACGCACACGAAGGTAAGACTATAGCCTTAGGTATTTTGGGAAATTTGGCGCAATATCACATGTTCATTTTATGATGGAATTTGAATTTTTTGGACAAAATACATCATGGTCATACATTTTCCAACACATTTTGATGCCTTGGGGTGAATATTAAGGGAATTTATGAACGGTCAAAAAACGCACACGAAGGTAAGACTATAGCCTTAGGTATTTTGGGAAATTTGGCGCAATATCACATGTTCATTTTATGATGGAATTTGAATTGTTTGGACAAAATACATCATGGTCATACATTTTCCAACACATTTTGATGCCTTGGGGTGAATATTAAGGGAATTTATGAACGGTCAAAAAACGCACACGAAGGTAAGACTATAGCCTTAGGTATTTTGGGAAATTTGGCGCAATATCACATGTTCATTTTATGATGGAATTTGAATTGTTTGGACAAAATACATCATGGTCATACATTTTCCAACACATTTTGATGCCTTGGGGTGAATATTAAGGGAATTTATGAACGGTCAAAAAACGCACACGAAGGTAAGACTATAGCCTTAGGTATTTTGGGAAATTTGGCGCAATATCACATGTTCATTTTATGATGGAATTTGAATTGTTTGGACAAAATACATCATGGTCATACATTTTCCCAACACATTTTGATGCCTTGGGGTGAATATTAAGGGAATTTATGAACGGTCAAAAAACGCACACGAAGGTAAGACTATAGCCTTAGGTATTTTGGGAAATTTGGCGCAATATCACATGTTCATTTTATGATGGAATTTGAATTTTTGGACAAAATACATCATGGTCATACATTTTCCAACACATTTTGATGCCTTGGGGTGAATATTAAGGGAATTTAGGAACGGTCAAAAAACGCACACGAAGGTAAGACTATAGCCTTAGGTATTTTGGGAAATTTGGCGCAATATCACATGTTCATTTTATGATGGAATTTGAATTGTTTGGACAAAATACATCATGGTCATACATTTTCCAACACATTTTGATGCCTTGGGGTGAATATTAAGGGAATTTATGAACGGTCAAAAAACGCACACGAAGGTAAGACTATAGCCTTAGGTATTTTGGGAAATTTGGCGCAATATCACATGTTCATTTTATGATGGAATTTGAATTGTTTGGACAAAATACATCATGGTCATACGTTTTCCAACACATTTTGATGCCTTGGGGTGAATATTAAGGGAATTTATGAACGGTCAAAAAACGCACACGAAGGTAAGACTATAGCCTTAGGTATTTTGGGAAATTTGGCGCAATATCACATGTTCATTTTATGATGGAATTTGAATTTTTTGGACAAAATACATCATGGTCATACATTTTCCAACACATTTTAATGCCTTGGGGTGAATATTAAGGGAATTTAGGAACGGTCAAAAAACGCACACGAAGGTAAGACTATAGCCTTAGGTATTTTGGGAAATTTGGCACAATATCACATGTTCATTTTATGATGGAATTTGAATTTTTTGGACAAAATACATCATGGTCATACATTTTCCAACACATTTTGATGCCTTGGGGTGAATATTAAGGGAATTTATGAACGGTCAAAAACGCACACGAAGGTAAGACTATAGCCTTAGGTATTTTGGGAAATTTGGCGAAACATCAAAGGTTCATTTTATGATGGAATTTGAATTTTTTGGACAAAATACATCATGGTCATACATTTTCCAACACATTTTAATGCCTTGGGGTGAATATTAAGGGAATTTATGAACGGTCAAAAAACGCACACGAAGGTAAGACTATAGCCTTAGGTATTTTGGGAAATTTGGCGCAATATCACATGTCATTTTATGATGGAATTTGAATTGTTTGGACAAAATACATCATGGTCATACGTTTTCCCAACACATTTTGATGCCTTGGGGTGAACATTAATGGAATTTATGAACGGTCAAAAAACGCACACGAAGGTAAGACTATAGCCTTAGGTATTTTGGGAAATTTGGCGCAATATCACATGTTCATTTTATGATGGAATTTGAATTTTTGGACAAAATACATCATGGTCATACATTTTCCAACACATTTTGATGCCTTGGGGTGAATATTAAGGGAATTTAGGAACGGTCAAAAAACGCACACGAAGGTAAGACTATAGCCTTAGGTATTTTGGGAAATTTGGCACCATGTCTAATGTCATTTTATGATGGAATTTGAATTGTTTGGACAAAATACATCATGGTCATACATTTTCCAACACAGTTTGATGCCTTGGGGTGAATATTAAGGGAATTTATGAACGGTCAAAAAACGCACACGAAGGTAAGACTATAGCCTTAGGTATTTTGGGAAATTTGGCGCAATATCACATGTTCATTTTATGATGGAATTTGAATTGTTTGGACAAAATACATCATGGTCATACATTTTCCAACACATTTTGATGCCTTGGGGTGAATATTAAGGGAATTTATGAACGGTCAAAAAACGCACACGAAGGTAAGACTATAGCCTTAGGTATTTTGGGAAATTTGGCGCAATATCACATGTTCATTTTATGATGGAATTTGAATTGTTTGGACAAAATACATCATGGTCATACATTTTCCAACACATTTTGATGCCTTGGGGTGAATATTAAGGGAATTTATGAACGGTCAAAAAACGCACACGAAGGTAAGACTATAGCCTTAGGTATTTTGGGAAATTTGGCGCAATATCACATGTTCATTTTATGATGGAATTTGAATTTTTGGACAAAATACATCATGGTCATACATTTTCCAACACATTTTGATGCCTTGGGGTGAATATTAAGGGAATTTATGAACGGTCAAAAAACGCACACGAAGGTAAGACTATAGCCTTAGGTATTTTGGGAAATTTGGCGCAATATCACATGTTCATTTTATGATGGAATTTGAATTGTTTGGACAAAATACATCATGGTCATACATTTTCCAACACATTTTGATGCCTTGGGGTGAATATTAAGGGAATTTATGAACGGTCAAAAAACGCACACGAAGGTAAGACTATAGCCTTAGGTATTTTGGGAAATTTGGCGCAATATCACATGTTCATTTTATGATGGAATTTGAATTGTTTGGACAAAATACATCATGGTCATACATTTTCCAACACATTTTGATGCCTTGGGGTGAATATTAAGGGAATTTATGAACGGTCAAAAAACGCACACGAAGGTAAGACTATAGCCTTAGGTATTTTGGGAAATTTGGCGCAAACATCAAAGGTTCATTTTATGATGGAATTTGAATTTTTTGGACAAAATACATCATGGTCATACATTTTCCAACACATTTTGATGCCTTGGGGTGAATATTAAGGGAATTTATGAACGGTCAAAAAACGCACACGAAGGTAAGACTATAGCCTTAGGTATTTTGGGAAATTTGGCGCAATATCACATGTTCATTTTATGATGGAATTTGAATTTTTTGGACAAAATACATCATGGTCATACATTTTCCAACACATTTTAATGCCTTGGGGTGAATATTAAGGGAATTTATGAACGGTCAAAAAACGCACACGAAGGTAAGACTATAGCCTTAGGTATTTTGGGAAATTTGGCGCAATATCACATGTTCATTTTATGATGGAATTTGAATTGTTTGGACAAAATACATCATGGTCATACGTTTTCCAACACATTTTGATGCCTTGGGGTGAATATTAAGGGAATTTATGAACGGTCAAAAAACGCACACGAAGGTAAGACTATAGCCTTAGGTATTTTGGGAAATTTGGCGAAACATCAAAGGTTCATTTTATGATGGAATTTGAATTTTTTGGACAAAATACATCATGGTCATACATTTTCCAACACATTTTGATGCCTTGGGGTGAATATTAAGGGAATTTATGAACGGTCAAAAAACGCACACGAAGGTAAGACTATAGCCTTAGGTATTTTGGGAAATTTGGCGCAATATCACATGTTCATTTTATGATGGAATTTGAATTGTTTGGACAAAATACATCATGGTCATACATTTTCCAACACATTTTGATGCCTTGGGGTGAATATTAAGGGAATTTATGAACGGTCAAAAAACGCACAAGAAGGTAAGACTATAGCCTTAGGTATTTTGGGAAATTTGGCGCAATATCACATGTTCATTTTATGATGGAATTTGAATTGTTTGGACAAAATACATCATGGTCATACATTTTCCAACACATTTTGATGCCTTGGGGTGAATATTAAGGGAATTTATGAACGGTCAAAAAACGCACACGAAGGTAAGACTATAGCCTTAGGTATTTTGGGAAATTTGGCGCAATATCACATGTTCATTTTATGATGGAATTTGAATATTTTGGACAAAATACATCATGGTCATTCATTTTCCAACACAGTTTGGTGCCTTGGGGTGAATATTAAGGGAATTTATGAACGGTCAAAAAACGCACACGAAGGTAAGACTATAGCCTTAGGTATTTTGGGAAATTTGGCGCAATATCACATGTCCATTTTATGATGGAATTTGAATTGTTTGGACAAAATACATCATGGTCATACATTTTCCAACACATTTTAATGCCTTGGGGTGAATATTAAGGGAATTTATGAACGGTCAAAAAACGCACACGAAGGTAAGACTATAGCCTTAGGTATTTTGGGAAATTTGGCGCAATATCACATGTTCATTTTATGATGGAATTTGAATTGTTTGGACAAAATACATCATGGTCATACATTTTCCAACACATTTTGATGCCTTGGGGTGAATATTAAGGGAATTTATGAACGGTCAAAAAACGCACACGAAGGTAAGACTATAGCCTTAGGTATTTTGGGAAATTTGGCGCAATATCACATGTTCATTTTATGATGGAATTTGAATTGTTTGGACAAAATACATCATGGTCATACATTTTCCCAACACATTTTGATGCCTTGGGGTGAATATTAAGGGAATTTATGAACGGTCAAAAAACGCACACGAAGGTAAGACTATAGCCTTAGGTATTTTGGGAAATTTGGCGCAATATCACATGTTCATTTTATGATGGAATTTGAATTTTTGGACAAAATACATCATGGTCATACATTTTCCAACACATTTTGATGCCTTGGGGTGAATATTAAGGGAATTTAGGAACGGTCAAAAAACGCACACGAAGGTAGGCTATAGCCTTAGGTATTTTGGGAAATTTGGCGAAACATCAAAGGTTCATTTTATGATGGAATTTGAATTTTTTGGACAAAATACATCATGGTCATACATTTTCCAACACATTTTAATGCCTTGGGGTGAATATTAAGGGAATTTATGAACGGTCAAAAAACGCACACGAAGGTAAGACTATAGCCTTAGGTATTTTGGGAAATTTGGCGCAATATCACATGTCCATTTTATGATGGAATTTGAATTGTTTGGACAAAATACATCATGGTCATACATTTTCCAACACATTTTGATGCCTTGGGGTGAATATTAAGGGAATTTATGAACGGTCAAAAAACGCACACGAAGGTAAGACTATAGCCTTAGGTATTTTGGGAAATTTGGCGCAATATCACATGTTCATTTTATGATGGAATTTGAATTTTTGGACAAAATACATCATGGTCATACATTTTCCAACACATTTTGATGCCTTGGGGTGAATATTAAGGGAATTTAGGAACGGTCAAAAAACGCACACGAAGGTAAGACTATAGCCTTAGGTATTTTGGGAAATTTGGCGCAATATCACATGTTCATTTTATGATGGAATTTGAATTTTTTTGGACAAAATACATCATGGTCATACATTTTCCAACACATTTTGATGCCTTGGGGTGAATATTAAGGGAATTTAGGAACGGTCAAAAAACGCACACGAAGGTAAGACTATAGCCTTAGGTATTTTGGGAAATTTGGCGCAATATCACATGTTCATTTTATGATGGAATTTGAATTGTTTGGACAAAATACATCATGGTCATACATTTTCCAACACATTTTGATGCCTTGGGGTGAATATTAAGGGAATTTATGAACGGTCAAAAAATGCACACGAAGGTAAGACTATAGCCTTAGGTATTTTGGGAAATTTGGGGCAATATCACATGTTCATTTTATGATGGAATTTGAATTGTTTGGACAAAATACATCATGGTCATACATTTTCCAACACATTTTGATGCCTTGGGGTGAACATTAAGGGAATTTATGAACGGTCAAAAAACGCACACGAAGGTAAGACTATAGCCTTAGGTATTTTGGGAAATTTGGCGCAATATCACATGTTCATTTTATGATGGAATTTGAATTTTTGGACAAAATACATCATGGTCATACATTTTCCAACACATTTTGATGCCTTGGGGTGAATATTAAGGGAATTTAGGAACGGTCAAAAAACGCACACGAAGGTAAGACTATAGCCTTAGGTATTTTGGGAAATTTGGCGCAATATCACATGTTCATTTTATGATGGAATTTGAATTGTTTGGACAAAATACATCATGGTCATACATTTTCCAACACATTTTGATGCCTTGGGGTGAATATTAAGGGAATTTATGAACGGTCAAAAAACGCACACGAAGGTAAGACTATAGCCTTAGGTATTTTGGGAAATTTGGCGCAATATCACATGTTCATTTTATGATGGAATTTGAATTTTTTGGACAAAATACATCATGGTCATACATTTTCCAACACATTTTGATGCCTTGGGGTGAATATTAAGGGAATTTATGAACGGTCAAAAAACGCACACGAAGGTAAGACTATAGCCTTAGGTATTTTGGGAAATTTGGCGAAACATCACATGTTCATTTTATGAAGGAATTTGAATTTTTTGGACAAAATACATCATGGTCATACATTTTCCAACACATTTTGATGCCTTGGGGTGAATATTAAGGGAATTTATGAACGGTCAAAAAACGCACACGAAGGTAAGACTATAGCCTTAGGTATTTTGGGAAATTTGGCGCAATATCACATGTTCATTTTATGATGGAATTTGAATTTTTTGGACAAAATACATCATGGTCATACATTTTCCAACACATTTTGATGCCTTGGGGTGAATATTAAGGGAATTTATGAACGGTCAAAAATGCACACGAAGGTAAGACTATAGCCTTAGGTATTTTGGGAAATTTGGCAAACATCAATGGTCATTTTATGATGGAATTTGAATTTTTTGGACAAAATACATCATGGTCATACATTTTCCAACACATTTTGATGCCTTGGGGTGAATATTAAGGGAATTTATGAACGGTCAAAAAACGCACACGAAGGTAAGACTATAGCCTTAGGTATTTTGGGAAATTTGGCGCAATATCACATGTTCATTTTATGATGGAATTTGAATTTTTTGGACAAAATACATCATGGTCATACATTTTCCAACACATTTTTGATGCCTTGGGGTGAATATTAAGGGAATTTAGGAACGGTCAAAAAACGCACACGAAGGTAAGACTATAGCCTTAGGTATTTTGGGAAATTTGGCGCCATGTCACATGTCATTTTATGATGGAATTTGAATTGTTTGGACAAAATACATCATGGTCATACATTTTCCAACACATTTTAATGCCTTGGGGTGAATATTAAGGGAATTTATGAACGGTCAAAAAACGCACACGAAGGTAAGACTATAGCCTTAGGTATTTTGGGAAATTTGGCGCAATATCACATGTTCATTTTATGATGGAATTTGAATTGTTTGGACAAAATACATCATGGTCATACATTTCCAACACATTTTGATGCCTTGGGGTGAATATTAAGGGAATTTATGAACGGTCAAAAAACGCACACGAAGGTAAGACTATAGCCTTAGGTATTTTGGGAAATTTGGCGCAATATCACATGTTCATTTTATGATGGAATTTGAATTGTTTGGACAAAATACATCATGGTCATACATTTTCCAACACATTTTGATGCCTTGGGGTGAATATTAAGGGAATTTAGGAACGGTCAAAAAACGCACACGAAGGTAAGACTATAGCCTTAGGTATTTTGGGAAATTTGGCGCAATATCACATGTTCATTTTATGATGGAATTTGAATTGTTTGGACAAAATACATCATGGTCATACATTTTCCAACACATTTTGATGCCTTGGGGTGAATATTAAGGGAATTTAGGAACGGTCAAAAAACGCACACGAAGGTAAGACTATAGCCTTAGGTATTTTGGGAAATTTGGCGCAATATCACATGTTCATTTTATGATGGAATTTGAATTTTTTGGACAAAATACATCATGGTCATACATTTTCCAACACATTTTGATGCCTTGGGGTGAATATTAAGGGAATTTATGAACGGTCAAAAAACGCACACGAAGGTAAGACTATAGCCTTAGGTATTTTGGGAAATTTGGCGCAATATCACATGTTCATTTTATGATGGAATTTGAATTGTTTGGACAAAATACATCATGGTCATACGTTTTCCAACACATTTTGATGCCTTGGGGTGAATATTAAGGGAATTTAGGAACGGTCAAAAAACGCACACGAAGGTAAGACTATAGCCTTAGGTATTTTGGGAAATTTGGCACAATATCACATGTTCATTTTATGATGGAATTTGAATTTTTTGGACAAAATACATCATGGTCATACATTTTCCAACACATTTTGATGCCTTGGGGTGAATATTAAGGGAATTTATGAACGGTCAAAAAACGCACACGAAGGTAAGACTATAGCCTTAGGTATTTTGGGAAATTTGGCGCAATATCACATGTTCATTTTATGATGGAATTTGAATTGTTTGGACAAAATACATCATGGTCATACATTTTCCAACACATTTTGATGCCTTGGGGTGAATATTAAGGGAATTTATGAACGGTCAAAAAACGCACACGAAGGTAAGACTATAGCCTTAGGTATTTTGGGAAATTTGGCGCAATATCACATGTTCATTTTATGATGGAATTTGAATTTTTTTGGACAAAATACATCATGGTCATACATTTTCCAACACATTTTGATGCCTTGGGGTGAATATTAAGGGAATTTAGGAACGGTCAAAAAACGCACACGAAGGTAAGACTATAGCCTTAGGTATTTTGGGAAATTTGGCGCAATATCACATGTTCATTTTATGATGGAATTTGAATTTTTTGGACAAAATACATCATGGTCATACATTTTCCAACACATTTTGATGCCTTGGGGTGAATATTAAGGGAATTTATGAACGGTCAAAAAACGCACACGAAGGTAAGACTATAGCCTTAGGTATTTTGGGAAATTTGGCGCAATATCACATGTTCATTTTATGATGGAATTTGAATTGTTTGGACAAAATACATCATGGTCATACATTTTCCAACACATTTTAATGCCTTGGGGTGAATATTAAGGGAATTTATGAACGGTCAAAAAACGCACACGAAGGTAAGACTATAGCCTTAGGTATTTTGGGAAATTTGGTGCAATATCTAATGGTCATTTTATGATGGAATTTGAATTGTTTGGACAAAATACATCATGGTCATACATTTTCCAACACAGTTTGATGCCTTGGGGTGAATATTAAGGGAATTTATGAACGGTCAAAAAACGCACACGAAGGTAAGACTATAGCCTTAGGTATTTTGGGAAATTTGGCACAATATCACATGTTCATTTTATGATGGAATTTGAATTTTTTGGACAAAATACATCATGGTCATACATTTTCCAACACATTTTAATGCCTTGGGGTGAATATTAAGGGAATTTATGAACGGTCAAAAAACGCACACGAAGGTAAGACTATAGCCTTAGGTATTTTGGGAAATTTGGCGCAATATCACATGTTCATTTTATGATGGAATTTGAATTTTTGGACAAAATACATCATGGTCATACATTTTCCAACACATTTTGATGCCTTGGGGTGAATATTAAGGGAATTTATGAACGGTCAAAAAACGCACACGAAGGTAAGACTATAGCCTTAGGTATTTTGGGAAATTTGGCGAAACATCAATGTTCATTTTATGATGGAATTTGAATTTTTGGACAAAATACATCATGGTCATACATTTTCCAACACATTTTGATGCCTTGGGGTGAATATTAAGGGAATTTATGAACGGTCAAAAAACGCACACGAAGGTAAGACTATAGCCTTAGGTATTTTGGGAAATTTGGTGCAAACATCACATGTTCATTTTATGATGGAATTTGAATTTGTTTGGACAAAATACATCATGGTCATACATTTTCCAACACATTTTGATGCCTTGGGGTGAATATTAAGGGAATTTATGAACGGTCAAAAAACGCACACGAAGGTAAGACTATAGCCTTAGGTATTTTGGGAAATTTGGCGCAATATCACATGTTCATTTTATGATGGAATTTGAATTTTTTGGACAAAATACATCATGGTCATACATTTTCCAACACATTTTGATGCCTTGGGGTGAATATTAAGGAATTTAGGAACGGTCAAAAAACGCACACGAAGGTAAGACTATAGCCTTAGGTATTTTGGGAAATTTGGCGCAATATCACATGTTCATTTTATGATGGAATTTGAATTGTTTGGACAAAATACATCATGGTCATACATTTTCCAACACATTTTGATGCCTTGGGGTGAACATTAAGGGAATTTATGAACGGTCAAAAAACGCACACGAAGGTAAGACTATAGCCTTAGGTATTTTGGGAAATTTGGCGCAATATCACATGTTCATTTTATGATGGAATTTGAATTGTTTGGACAAAATACATCATGGTCATACATTTTCCAACACATTTTGATGCCTTGGGGTGAATATTAAGGGAATTTATGAACGGTCAAAAAACGCACACGAAGGTAAGACTATAGCCTTAGGTATTTTGGGAAATTTGGCGCAATATCACATGTTCATTTTATGATGGAATTTGAATTGTTTGGACAAAATACATCATGGTCATACATTTTCCAACACATTTGATGCCTTGGGGTGAATATTAAGGGAATTTAGGAACGGTCAAAAAATGCACACGAAGGTAAGACTATAGCCTTAGGTATTTTGGGAAATTTGGCGCAATATCACATGTTCATTTTATGATGGAATTTGAATTTTTTGGACAAAATACATCATGGTCATACATTTTCCAACACATTTTGATGCCTTGGGGTGAATATTAAGGGAATTTATGAACGGTCAAAAAACGCACACGAAGGTAAGACTATAGCCTTAGGTATTTTGGGAAATTTGGCGCAATATCACATGTTCATTTTATGATGGAATTTGAATTTTTTGGACAAAATACATCATGGTCATACATTTTCCAACACATTTTAATGCCTTGGGGTGAATATTAAGGGAATTTATGAACGGTCAAAAAACGCACACGAAGGTAAGACTATAGCCTTAGGTATTTTGGGAAATTTGGCGCAATATCACATGTCCATTTTATGATGGAATTTGAATTGTTTGGACAAAATACATCATGGTCATACATTTTCCCAACACATTTTGATGCCTTGGGGTGAACATTAAGGGAATTTATGAACGGTCAAAAAACGCACACGAAGGTAAGACTATAGCCTTATGTATTTTGGGAAATTTGGCGCAATATCACATGTTCATTTTATGATGGAATTTGAATTTTTTGGACAAAATACATCATGGTCATACATTTTCCAACACATTTTAATGCCTTGGGGTGAATATTAAGGGAATTTAGGAACGGTCAAAAAACGCACACGAAGGTAAGACTATAGCCTTAGGTATTTTGGGAAATTTGGCACAATATCACATGTTCATTTTATGATGGAATTTGAATTTTTTGGACAAAATACATCATGGTCATACGTTTTCCAACACATTTTAATGCCTTGGGGTGAATATTAAGGGAATTTAGGAACGGTCAAAAAACGCACACGAAGGTAAGACTATAGCCTTAGGTATTTTGGGAAATTTGGCGCAGTATCACATGTTCATTTTATGATGGAATTTGAATTGTTTGGACAAAATACATCATGGTCATACATTTTCCAACACATTTTGATGCCTTGGGGTGAATATTAAGGGAATTTAGGAACGGTCAAAAAACGCACACGAAGGTAAGACTATAGCCTTAGGTATTTTGGGAAATTTGGCGCAATATCACATGTCCATTTTATGATGGAATTTGAATTGTTTGGACAAAATACATCATGGTCATACATTTTCCAACACATTTTGATGCCTTGGGGTGAACATTAATGGAATTTATGAATGGTCAAAAAACGCACACGAAGGTAAGACTATAGCCTTATGTATTTTGGGAAATTTGGCGCAATATCACATGTTCATTTTATGATGGAATTTGAATTTTTTGGACAAAATACATCATGGTCATACATTTTCCAACACATTTTGATGCCCTGGGGTGAATATTAAGGGAATTTAGGAACGGTCAAAAAATGCACACGAAGGTAAGACTATAGCCTTAGGTATTCTGCGAAATTTGGCACAATATCACATGTTCATTTTATGATGGAATTTGAATTTTTTGGACAAAATACATCATGGTCATACGTTTTCCAACACATTTTGATGCCTTGGGGTGAATATTAAGGGAATTTAGGAACGGTCAAAAAACGCACACGAAGGTAAGAATATAGCCTTATGTATTTTGGGAAATTTGGCACAGTATCACATGTTCATTTTATGATGGAATTTGAATTGTTTGGACAAAATACATCATGGTCATACATTTTCCAACACATTTTGATGCCTTGGGGTGAATATTAAGGGAATTTATGAACGGTCAAAAACGCACACGAAGGTAAGACTATAGCCTTAGGTATTTTGGGAAATTTGGCGCAATATCACATGTCCATTTTATGATGGAATTTGAATTGTTTGGACAAAATACATCATGGTCATACATTTCCCAACACATTTTGATGCCTTGGGGTGAACATTAATGGAATTTATGAATGGTCAAAAAACGCACACGAAGGTAAGACTATAGCCTTAGGTATTTTGGGAAATTTGGCGCAATATCACATGTTCATTTTATGATGGAATTTGAAATTTTTGGACAAAATACATCATGGTCATACATTTTCCAACACATTTTGATGCCTTGGGGTGAATATTAAGGGAATTTAGGAACGGTCAAAAAAGGCACACGAAGGTAAGACTATAGCCTTAGGTATTTTGGGAAATTTGGCGCAATATCACTTGTCCATTTTATGATGGAATTTGAATTGTTTGGACAAAATACATCATGGTCATACATTTTCCAAGACATTTTAATGCCTTGGGG
>NW_023495962.1:0-73337 GCF_904425465.1 Colossoma macropomum | reverse complement strand
CGAGGTTTTGTTCAGCAAGATGTGTCTGTGTGTGTGTGTATTATATATATATATATATATATATATATATATATATATATACACACACACACACACACACACACACACACACACACACACACACACACACATATACACTAGGGGTGCGGGACAAAATCGATTTTTAGATGCATCGCGATGCGGACGTGAACGATTCTGAATCAATTCACAAATGTCAAAAATCGATTTTCTAAATATTTAATTTATAACGTAATGCTGACGGAACGCAAAAGGCAGAACTTGGATGTGCGGAAGTGCAGCGCCCGGACAGTCTGTGGTGGCACATAACAAAAACACCACTGGATGAGTGAGAAATCCGACCGGCTCCCTCTGCATTAAAGCCAGGTTAGATCAGGAGTCACAACACAAATGATCAGAAGAGACATTTTGTCCTTTCAACAAAGTCAAGAGAGCCGCAACATTTAATGTCCAGTATGTCTCAATGTGTGTTGATGTCCTAATATAGACTAAACAATATAAACGAAAACGCTGATTTACTCTACTCTGCTTTAAGCTTTAACTAGTCATAGCCACTTTCCTCTCCGCCAGAAAACTTTTCCTCAGAAGTTCAATAGTTTCCTCAAATGTCTCTCAGCTTTCGACTGTTTTCCGAGGCTGAAGTCGGTTCTCATTCACCAGCTTCTTGTTCGAATTTACCCGTTCCACCTTAAAGTCTGACTGAGGCGCCGAATGTAAATGTGGCACCGTTTAAGGTGGAACAGGAAAATTCGAACAAGAGGCTGGAGAAGAAGCGACTTCATCTTCGCAACTGTTTAGTGTTTAACAGTCTCTCGGTGCAGATTTAACAGACCAGGAAACCTGGTATATACGCGAACAACGCATCGTTGCTATGTGACCTGCAGTCTGGCAGTCTGCACGTTGCGAAACAGGGCTTTCGCGCTATGCTGCACACACCCGTAACTGCACGTTTTATTACAGATGAGTGGCAGCAGTGTCTCCTGCTCTGAACAAGAGCAGTGAATGCGCCTTCTACAGGGAGATTCACTCGAAAGGGGCCCTGAATATTCTGTAATAACTTTTGCTAGGACGAATCAATCTGAACGAAACAACGCGCAATGTGCTCCTCAGTATATTGAGCTTCGAACAAGCCGGGATGCCCCTGCATCGGAGCAATGAGGTAGGCGCCGGACAGCCGTCGTGACGTTTAACCTCCGTTTGCAACTAACGGGAGCATTCCCCCGCACCCCTTCATGTGTCTGGCAGAAAACGGAGATCACTTTCAGCATCGCATGTAATGCAGTAGATTACACACACGTCAAAGTATGTAGTGTACTTTTTTGGTTCAGATTGCTTCATCCTAATGGGAGTTACAACAGAATATTCGGGGCCTCTTTCGAGTGAATCTCCCAGTAGTTCACTTGCCACATCACTTCCATTTGATTTATTAATAAAAGACGTTGGAAGTAAATGCATTATGGATCATTACAAATACTTTGCTTTAAAAGTACCAAGTCCTCACACAGAGAGAAAATAGAAATGCTGTATAGAAAAAAATAAGATGCATCGATAATCGTTTTATAATCGCATTGCAGCCCTCTGAATCGTAATCGAATCGAATTTTGAGGTACCTAGAGATTCCCACCCCTAATATATACACACACACAACTTAAAGCCTTCTTATTGTTCTCAGCTTCAATTTTTGATTGAAACATTTAAAATATGATTTTTATTTTGTGTTTAAATCTACAGGGTTATTATGATGCATAAAATGATTCTAATCTTTTGAACAGTGTAACTGTGGCTACAGTCCATAACTGACCCACCGTCATTAGTTACACAATAATTACCATCTTTAGTGACAGATAACACACACACTCCAAGAACAATGAGAGTAAACACGTTTACTTAATGTGCTTTAGTGTTAAGATTGGAGCAATACATTTGACGTGTCTAGATCATATTAAAAAAAAAAAAAAAAAATATGGTAATATTAAAGTCATTTTAAAAAGTGCAGTAATATGCATTTTATTTCTGCTACATTTGTGCTAAAATGCCTGCAAAACTGACCAAAACCAGCTGACCGCTAGCGTTTCTTAGTTTTTCTGGTCACACTTTATTCGGATGGTCTCCTGTAGATGATTCACAGATCAATAACAACATTTCTCGTGATACTAAATTGATTCTCAGCAACATTATGATCAGGGTTAGGTTTACTCTTAAAAAGATGGTTCTTCAAGGGTTCTTTAGTAAAGAAAATGGTTCCCATTATCACTCAAAGAACCCTTTGCATGATTAAAGGCTTCTTTGCATGGTGAAACGTTCTTCAGATTGATGGAGAATGTCTTGTAGATAAATCTATATAGAACCTTTTTAAAAAAGGGCTCTATGTAGCATCAAAAAAGGTTCTATTGTTGCAATGTCAGGCTTGTAACAACAGAAGAACCCTTTTTGGTGCATATAGAACCCATTCTCCATCATTACATGCTTTGCACAGTGAGATGGTTCTTCAGATTGATAGAAAACGTCTTGTATGTGGTTCCATATAGCACCAAAAAGGGTTCTGCTATTGTAACAAGCCAAAGAACGCTTTTTTGGTACTATATAGAACCCTATTGCTAAGAGTTTAGGAGTAGGTTTAGGTTTAGGGATTTAATTTCAGATTTAATAGAATCTTTCACACTTCAAGTAGAGTTGCATTCAATAGATGTTCAATGTTCCTTAAAGATACACTGAGCATCTACAGTGGACCATCCAACCAAAATGTAAACACCACACAGTGTACAGTAAACAATGAACAGCTCGTGTACTGTAGCTGAGAGAGTGAAGAGCAGGTGACTACAATAACCTGCATTAACCTCGACTAAAACTCTTTCATCTATTAAACTCTTGTTAACACACATATGTAACGTTTGCTGTTATATTCTGGACCATATTCTGGGTGAATAAAGTGTTTTAAGTCTCTCCTACCTTTAAAAGAGGAGGCTGTACGTGTGCTATGCTTCGTCTTTGTCCTTTAATGGCTGGGGTTGAAGGAACCTGTCAGATGAACAAAGGAACACTCCCCCAGACTAGAACAACTGGTAGGGTTGGTTTCACATATGCAGAGAGTCAACTTCGTTTTTGGATAACTGTGAAATTTCTGATTTCAGATATTGCTCCGATGACATTTTCCAGATGATTGGTTGAAAACAGACAGAGAGCATTAGAAGAGCCCTGGACACTACGCTGTAATAAAGGTTCTGTTCAGGTACATTGTTCATTCATCAAGCTACAAACAGTGTAAATGTTCCCTCAAAGGTACAACAGTGGTTTTAAGGTCTGATTGTGAATCTTAAATAAGTTTTTTCCAGGTGAAAAGTTTGTATTTGTACCTTTTCATAACTGAATGATTTATCAATCATGATCTAAATAAATGAATTAAACTGAAATGAACTAAAATGAATCAATCATGATCTAAATAAGTAAATAATACATATCATTGCTGTCCAGACAAAAACAAGTATTTCCAAAATGCTGACTTCACAGGAGAGGGCAAAAATGTTCCCTACTTTCAGTCTAAGTTTATGTGAAGAGGTTTTATTCCAGGCATGTTTGAAGCATTTCTGTTGGTCCAATCGTCATGAACTTCTCACACAATGTAAACGACAGCTGCTGCACTCAAATGATCTAGACAAATAAAGATTTAAAAAAATGGAGATACATGTTTTTCTCTGGACAGTGACGATACATAAATCAGTAAGTATATAATTACCTGCTCTACACAAATTCAGTTGGCCACTCTTATGTCTGGATTATTTCTTTGATATTTTTTGGAATAAAAAATTTCAACAGCTTATAAATAGTTGACCATATTACTCCAAAAGAAGCTGTGTGAAGGGCACTCTACAAGATCAATTTGGAAAACATTTTAGGCAGATAAGCTCCGCCCTGTGTGACTTTTCACAACATAAACAGTCACATATTAGTTTTATCCTAAGTAAAAAAATCTGTTTGCAGATAAACATTAAGGCACTTGGACGTGTTCCATCTCCCGCAGTACTATCAGTGATAAGACTTTCAGGAAAAAGCTGATAAGCTCCCTCTGAACTCAGTACGAAGCTGTATGGTTACATTTACTCAGATGTATATCTGCACTGAAAAATACCGGACCTTTATTTTCAAATAATAAAACGTTCTCTAATATCGACGCTGTCCAAAGACAAACATGTTTCCCCGTTTTTGTTGATTTTTAGTTTTCTCCATCATTTGAACACGGTGGCTGTGATTTACATTGTGTGGAAATTTCATGATGAATGGACCAATAAAAATGCTCTAAAATTACTTGGAGTAAAATGTCTTCACATTGACTTACATTAAAAGTAAAGAGTGTTTTGGTCTCTCCTGTAAAGTTACCATTGTGGAGATACTTGTTTTACTTCGGACAGCGATGATATGCTCCTCTGTACGGAGCCCCGCTGGTGACATCCTTTATATGTCAAAATGATCTAAGGCATAGAAACAATATCCTAATGCGTGGCCACAACTTAGTAAGGTGTAGGAACGAGATCCTTATGCGTGACCATGACTTAGTAAGGCATAGGAACAGTATACTAATGCGTGGCCACTATTTAGTAAGGCTTAAGAACGAGACCCTAATGTGTCGCATGACTTAGTATGGCATATGAACAAGATCCTAATGAGTGGCCTCCACTTAGTAAGGCATATAAATGAGATCCTAATGCATGGCCATGACTTAGTAAGGCATATGAATGAGATCCTAATGCATGGCCTCGACTTAGTAAGGCATATGAACGAGATCCTAATGCATGGCCATGATTTAGTAAGGCATAGGAACGAGATCCTAATGAGTGGCCACGACTTACTAAGGCGTAGAAACAATATACTAATGCGTGGCCACAACTTACTAAGGTGTAGGTACGAGATCCTAATGCATGGCCACTACTTAGTAAGACGAAAGAACGAGACCCTAATGTGTGGCCATGACTTAGTATGGTGTAAGAACGAGATCCTAATGCATGGCCATGATTTAGTAAGGCATATGAACGAGATCCTAATGAGTGGCCTCGACTTAGTAAGGCATAGGAACGAGATCCTAATGCATGGCCTTGACTTAGTAAGGCATATGAACGAGATCCTAATGAGTGGCCTCGACTTAGTAAGGCATATGAATGAGATCCTAATGCATGGCCTTGACTTAGTAAGGCATATGAACGAGATCCTAATGAGTGGCCTCGACTTAGTAAGGCATATAAATGAGATCCTAATGAGTGGCCATGACTTACTAAGGAGTAGGTACAATACACTAATGCATGGCCACAACTTACTAAGGCGTGGGTACGAGATCCTAATGCGTGGCCACTATTTAGTAAGGCGAAAGAACGAGACCCTAATGTGTGGCCTTGACTTAGTATGGCATAGGAACGAGATCCTAATGAGTGGCCCGACCTAGTAAGGCATATGAACGAGATCCTAATGCATGGCCACGACTTAGTAAGGTGTAGGAACGAGATTCTAATGAGTGGCCTTGACTTAGTAAGGCATATGAATGAGATCCTAATGCATGGCCATGACTTAGTAAGGCATAGGAACAAGATCCTAATGAGTGGCCTCGACTTAGTAAGGCGTAGGTACGAGATCCTAACGCGTGGCCACTATTTAGTAAGACGAAAGAACGAGACCCTAATGTGTGGCCATGACTTAGTATGGCGTAGGAACGAGATCCTAATGAGTGGCCAGACTTAGTAAGGCATATGAACGAGATCCTAATGCGTGGCCACGACTTAGTAAGGCATATGAACAAGATCCTAATGAGTGGCCTCGACTTAGTAAGGCATATGAATGAGATCCTAATGCATGGCCTCGACTTAGTAAGGCATAGGTACGAGATCCTAATGAGTGGCCTCAACTTAGTAAGGCATAGGTACGAGATCCTAACACGTGGCCACGACTTAGTAAGGCACAGGAACAAGATCCTAACGCGTGGCCACGACGTAGTAAGGCATATGAACGAGATCCTAATGCGTGGCCACGACTTAGTAAGGTGTAGGAACGAGATCCTAATACGAATTATTTTTATTTCTATCGCATGTCACCAGCAGGGCTCCGTACCTCTGTGTGTGTCTACATTTTCAAGACTTTTTAGCTCGTTAGCACAAGAGCATGGAAAGGTACCACCCTGCCACAGTACACAGTCTTTAAGCATAAAATGCACAATATGCACAGTTTGTGCAAAAAACATGATTCACCATGATTCATCATTATACAGAAACCCTCTAGTGGTGGAACAGTGTAATTGTGGGTAGACTAATTAGGAGATGCACAAACTCCCATTGATTATCAGCTATTTCAGTATAAATGACTGAATGATAGGAGACTAGTGTGCTCGTGCACTGTAACAATGTACTCAATGTGGTAGTGAGCAGTAAAATAAACACTTTGATCGGATTTCATTGCTCAGATGAGCAAAAGCTATATTTATATTGATCTAAACCTCAGTTGCACTTCAGATCAGCTTCAGCTCTGATCTACTGTTCACTGTGTGGTTCTTCAAGGGTCCTTTACTAAAGAAAATGCTTCTATTAGGGGTGCGGAAAAAAAAACGATTCTGAATCGATTCACGAATGTCAAAAATCAATTTTCTAAATATTTAATTTATAACGTAATGTTGACGGAACACAAAAGGCGGAATCTGGAAGTGCGGAAGTGCAGCGCCCGGACAGTCTAACAAAAACACAACTGGATGAGTGAGAAATCCGACCGGCTCCCTCTGCATTAAAGCCAGGTTAGATCAGGAGTCACAACACAAATGATAAGAAGAGCCATTTTGTCCTTTCAACAAAAATCAAACTAGCTTGGGAGCCACAACATTTAATGTCCAGTATGTCTCAGTATGTGTTAATGTCCTGGTATAGACTAAAAATATAAATGAAAACGCAGATTTACTCTACTCTGCTTTAAGCTTTAACTACAGCCACTTTTCTTCCATCTCCGACAGAAAACTTTTCCTCATCCTGTTGAATAGTTTCTTGTAAAATGTCTCTCAAAGTTCGACTGATTTACGAGGCTTAAGTTGCTTCTCGTTTACCAGCTTCTTGTTTGAATTTTCCCATTCCACCTTAAATGGTGCCTGAGGTGCCAGAACGTAAAGGCGGCACTATTTAAGGTGGAACGAGAAAATTCGAACAAGAAGCTGGAGAAGAAGCGACTTCATCTTCGCCACTTTTTAATGTTTGACAGTCTCTCATTGCAGATTTAACGTACCAGGAAACCAACTGCGCTGCTTATAAATGTGACTAGTCTCCAAATGTTCGTCTGTCTTTCTCTTTTACTTTTTCGTTCGCTACTCGCTCAGCGAGACTTCATTGCTATGTTCTCAGTCATTGAGAACCAGGTCTTTCGCTCTATGTTGCATACTTTGGAGCCGAGAACTGCGCATTTTATCACAGATGAGTGGCGGCAGCGTCTCATTCACTCCAAACAACAGCGGTGAATGAGAATCTTCAAGTTCACTTGCCACATCACTTCCATTTGATTTATTAATAAAAGATATTGGACGTAAGTGCATTATGGGTCACTACAAATACTTTGCTTTAAAACTACCAAGTCCTCACACAGTAGGAAAATAGAAATCCTGTATAAAAAAAAAAAAGATGCATCGATAATCGTTTTAGAATCGCATCACAGCCTCTGAATCGTAATTGAATCGAATCGTAAGGTGTCTGGAGATTCCCACCCCTAGCTTCTATATAGAACCATGAAGACGCAAGGAACCCTTTACATGATTAAAGCGTTCTTTGCATCATGAAATAGCTCTTCAGATTGATGGAGAATGTGCTGTATGGTTCTATATAGCACCAAAAGGGTTCTTCTATTGTTACAAGCTTGACATCGTAACAATAGCAGAACCCTTCTTGGTGCTATATAGAACCAAATACAAGACATTTTCAGCCAATCTGAAGAGCTATTAAACTGTGCAAAGTATGTCATGATGGAGAATGTGCTGTATATGGTTCTATATACACACTTAAAGATCACCCTTTACATGATTCAAGGGTTTTGTGCATTGTGAAAGGGTTCTTCAGATTGCTGGAGAATGTGCTGTATATGGTTCTACATAGACATTTTTGAAAAAGATTCAACAGTAGAACCCTTTTTGGTGCTGTGTAGAACCATTTTTAAAAAGGTTCTGTAGAACACATTCTGTGTGCAACACATTCTTCATCAATCTGAAGAACTTTTCATGATGTAAAGAACCCTTTAATCATGCAAAGGGTTCTTTCAGTGTCCATGGTTCTACATATATAACCATTGCCTTTGCTAAAGAACCCTTGAAGAACCAAGTTTTTAAGAGGGTAGCACCAAAAAGGGTTCTTTTATTGTTACAAGCTTGACATCATAACAATAGAAGAACCCTTTTTGGGGCTATTAAGAACCCTTTTCAAAAAGGTTCTATGTACAACCATATGCAACACACTCTCCATCAATCTGAAGAACCATTTTGTCATGCAAAGTGTTCTTGGAGTGTTCATGGTTCTATATAGAACCATTTTCTTTATGACAACCACACATAACAGCAGTTCAGCAGTCCACATAGAAAGCCCTCTGGTGGTCATTCACTTGTCCTGCAGCCCAGTGTGCAGACATGGACACAACAAATAATTTCATCGGTGGTCACAGGCCGCTGCCCACAGGACGCTGTTGGCTGGATACTTTTGGTTGGTGGACTATTCTCAGTCCAGCAGTGACACTGAGGTGTTTAAAAACTCCAGCAGCACTGCTGTGTCTGATCCACTCGTACCAGTAAGTGGGTCAGTAAGTGGAGCTAATAAAATATATATATATATATATATATATATATAATATATATATATATATATATATATATATATATATATATATATATATATATATACACACACACACACATTATACATATTATTATATACTTATTATATGCTTATTATTATTATTATTGTTATTATTATTATTATAGTCGTCCTGTGACCACTGATGAAGGACTAGAGGATGACCATTACAAACTGTGCAGCAGCAGATGAGCTATCGTCTCTGACTTTACATCTCCAAGGTGGACTGACAAGGTAGGAGTGTCTAATAGAGTGGACAGTGAGTGGACACAGTGTTTAAAAACTGCAGCAGCACTGCTGTCTGATCCACTCAGACCAGCACAACACATACCAACACACCACCACCACGTCAGTGTTACTGCAGTGCTGAGAATGACCCACCACCCAAATAGTACCTGCTCTGTGAGGGTCCATGGGGGTCCTGACCACTGAAGAACAGGGTAAAAGGGGGCTAACAAAGTATGCAGAGAAACAGATGGACTACAGTCTGTAACTGTAGAACTACAAAGTGCACCTATATAGTAAGTGGAGCTGATAAAATGGACAGTGAGTGTAGAAACAAGTAGGTGGTCATAGTGTTATGCCTGATCAGTGTACAGTAATGAATTGTAGCACCTTCTATGTGAAAATCAGTTTGACTCATCCCCAACTTGTGTTACGACCCCTTTTCACTAGGTTTAAAAGCTCCCAAGCTCTAGTTAAGGGATTTGAGGTAGCAACACAAAACAAACAGACCAGAACAACAGATACTCAAGTAGCTTGTATTTTTAGGCATTGCGGGTAAAAGTCACAAGAATTTGGCTTCAGAGTGAGCTGTAAAAAATAAACAAAACTTCCAAAAAGCACCATGAAATACCTTCACTAGCTCAAAATAAAAACATAAGATACAGATTGTACCAGTCTTCCTCTCTCAGCAAGTAAACAGGAAAAAAACATAAAAAATAAATAAACATCACGCAGCCCTACATGATTGTGACTCATAGTTAAAGCTATTTGTCAAAAATCTATCATTGTGCAAGTTTCAGTTAGAGTCCAACCACTAACAAAACATCAGGTCTGTTTAATACTTAAAGCTGCTCCTTAATTCCAAAATATCAGACCACAAGGTAAACAACTATCATAAATAAACACAAAAGACCAGCAGAGGGCAGCACCAGACCACAAATGCAGCCATATAATATAGCTATGACAACGTACACATGATATGGTTCATGAATGTTTTGGACGCCATGATAGCCAGTTTATCTATGGACCTGTTTCATAGAGAACTCTTATTGTATTTGCTATGTAGAT
This sequence comes from Colossoma macropomum, assembly GCF_904425465.1. Lineage (NCBI taxonomy): Eukaryota > Metazoa > Chordata > Actinopteri > Characiformes > Serrasalmidae > Colossoma > Colossoma macropomum. The sequence continues at coordinate 63,180 of NW_023495962.1, read as the reverse complement.
GGGCATTTATCCCACACCATTCCTTCAGGAATGGTAACATGAATGGCGTATAAAGGCTGTGCGAAGTAGATTATAGGTCTGTTCACCCGCTAGTGTTCCAAGAGTACAGCACTGAATATACACTGATATCTATGTGAATCACAGCACATGTAGGATAGCACCACTGAGGACAGCATGTCGTGTCCATGCTATACCAGTAAACACACTCCTTAGATCAGGAATCGTCTGGATCAAAGACTCTGGAACGTGATATCTGTTAAACTTTAAGACAGGAGAAACATGGAATTCATCTTAGCTGCTTATAACATTTCAGTCTCTTGCGTCTTGGTTACAGCAGGAATATTCTCCAAGCGCAGGACATCCTGAAGTCCGTCACTCCAGCAGCGTTTATTTTTAGTCTTGATCATGTAGAACGGGCTCTGATGGACCTTGACTGTGTGTTGTTCCATTCACCTCAGCAGCTCTTCACACACTGCCTTGGATGTTTCCTGAAAACACACAAAGAAACAGCAGCAGTATCTGATGGCAGAGATGGATGAATTAATAACCCTGAATGTTGTCTTTACATACTGTAAAAGGCTCCATCTGTCCCTGTCTAGGTCGGGTCCTGGAACACCAAGAGGAGTGAGGAACGCTAGTCGTATGAGGGGGAAGGGAAATCTTCACTTTGAGGTCGACCCCCGTGACCTAACCGTCACAGTTCTTCTCAAAGCGCTCCCCTCAGTGTTACCCCTGTCCCTGTTTTACAGTGTGCAGTGGCAGAAATAAACCAATTCCATTTGCATTCTTATTCAAACATGTTCTTCCTTTGTTATTCTGCAGGAAACGTCTAGGTACTTCTTCACTTTCTGGATGCATAAATCCATTTTAATCCCTGGTTTACTAAACCTGACTGTCCTTTCAGCTCTTGAGTTGAAAATCTTAATGCTGCCTAGTTTGTTCTTCATCTCAGTTTATGTTTGACACGTATTGTTACGTAACACCTTCAAGACCAAACTCATAGCTCAGTGTCAAAAGTATTAACAGAGACAATTAAACAGATTCTAAGGTAAGGTAACTTTATCTGGGTACCGGTATTTGCTAAGGATCATTTTAATATGATGTCTAATAAATAGTGAAAAACACTAGAATAGTGCATTTCCTGAAGAAAATGCAGAGTGATTGTGCAGCTTCTTGCGAGGCGGTGGTTAAGGTGTTACTAGGCGGTTGCTTAGGGGGTTGGTTGTTAAGGTGTTGCCAAGAAGATGCCATGGTGTACATAGTGTTTTCTTATTTCTTTTGCCAAGTAGTTGCAAGGTGTTGTGTGAACTGAAGGTCTATAGGAAAAACAAAAGATGAAAAAACGACACAGAGGAGTGCGGTCAGTATGACTGTGGATTAGAGTGGGGACCAGGCCTATATGATTACATGTACACTATATTGCCAAAAGTATTCACTCACCAAATAATGTCAAAATAATCCAAATCATTGAATTCAGGTGTTCCAATCACTTCCATGGCCACAGGTGTATAAAACCAAGCACCCAGGCCTGCAGACTGCTTCTACAAACATTAGTGAAAGAATGGGGCTCTCAGGAGCTCAGTGAATTCCAGCATGGTACTGTGCGCACCAGTGCACAAAGCAAGGTCCATAAAGACATGGATGAGCGAGTTTGGTGTGGAAGAACTTGACTGGCCTGCACAGAGTCCTGACCTCAACCCGACCGAACACCTTTGGAATGAATTATAGCGGAGACTGCGAGCCAGAACTTCTCGTCCAACATCAGTGTCTGACCTCACAAATGCGCTTCTGGAAGAATGGTCAAAAATTCCCATAAACACTCCTAAACCTTGTGGAAAGCCTTCCCAGAAGAGTTGAAGCTGTTATAGCTGCAAAGGGTGGGCCGACATCATATTAAACCCTATGGATTAAGAATGGGATGTCACTCAAGTTCATATGCGTGTGAAGACAGACGAGCCAATACTTTTGGCAATATAGTGTAGTTTGGTGGCTGCCGAGCAAAGTAACAACTGGGCTTGGATAGAAGCAACAATGAATGGGAGTTAATGGGAGGAAAGAAGGATGAAAAAATGGCACATAGAGGAGTGCAGGTCAGTATGGCTGTGGATTAGAGGTTAAAGACCTGCCCTCAATGATTACATGGAGTTTGGTGGCTGTCAGGCCAGGGAAATAATTGGGCTTGTGAGGGGGCAAAAATGAACGGAAGTCTATGGGAGGAGCGTGGGATGAAAAATATTGACAAACGGATGAGTGCAGGTCAGAACACCGAAATCATGCTCTGTGTCCTCCCAGGACATAATATATGTGAGTCGAGCAGAGGTACAGTGGATAGGCGTCCCACTTCTGCACCCCATGGTAAAAAATACGTAATTTAACGAAGATTGTATCAAAAGCTGTATATAATCACTAAGAATATCTTAAGAAGAAAAAGAAGAAGAATAATAAGGAAAAGGTTATACATTGAATAACAATGGTGTTCTGCAATGCACCATCACTAATTAAGATTAGCTGGCTAACTAGTTACTGTTTCTTGGCTGCTGAAGCTTGATAAAGTTTAAACAGCAGCATAAGCCTTTGCATTAAAAATGAGTATAAAAATAAATATTAATGTACTTGTGCAAAGGCCATGCTTTGTGTAGTTTCATTCAACTCTGACCTCCTATAAATGACCATGAGTCCTCCTCAGCATCTAACACTGGTGCTTTATGTAACGTAAACATGGTTTCCTGAATCCAGATTTATTCGCTTTAAATTGATCTACATTCGTAATTTGTCAACAGTCAAACAAATTTGTCTGCACTAAACAGTCTGAAAGTGTTTTATTTTGGAATGAAAAATGCTTCAGATGTTCTCCTCCTGTGTGCTTCTATATTTTTCTTTGTGATGCTGAACTTCTTAGTCTGTTAGTAAAAGTGTTATGGACACTACCAGGTAGTCTGATGGGCACAGCAGCAATAACTAGGTAGGTCTTTAAAATAGGTCAGTTGCAGCTTATCAGAAGGGATCTTCAAAAATCTTGAGACAATATCAAATACAATTATTATACATCCTGAAAATGGTATTCTAGTGGCAAGAGGGGTGATCCAGCACCAGAAGGCCATGGGCTAAAAGCCCAGGAGTGACTTGAAGTGACAAAGCCCTGGTTGTGTCCGTGAGCAAGGCACTCAGCCCTCCCCTGCCCAAGGCACTGCTCTGCACAGCAGGCAACACTATACTGCCACCAGTCCAGGCAGCGACATGATCACTTTCCCTTTTAAGTAGATCAATGAAATACAAAAACTTATTTAAAATGTACCACAAAGTGCTGAAACGTTTTAAATAACGGTCTTCATAACTTGTTCACATGATGAAAACAGGTGGCTAAGTGGTGGGAGACACCTCACTGATGCCATTTCCTGCTACATTAATGTCCCCATAACCTGGAAAACAGTAGAAGAGGAGAAGATTAAAAAACACAGCAATAAGAAAACAAACCATTAACTCCTGCACTGTGTTTCCAAATGTGGCTGAGGATTTGAATTTTAGTTATACAACATATTTCATTCACAATAGAACATAGAACACATATCAGATGTTGAAAGTGAGACATTTTACCATTTCATAAAACATTAACTCATTTAGAACTTGATGGCAACAACACATCTCAAAAAAGCTGGGACAAGAGCAACAAAAGGCTGGAAAAGTAAGTGGTACTAATAAAAAATGTCTAGAGGAGAAATTTGCAACTAACTCACATGACTGGGTATAAAAAGGGCATTTTAGAGAGGCAGAGTCTCTCAGAAGTAAAGACGTTCAGAGGTTCACCAATCTGTGAAAAACTGTCTCTAAAAATTGTGGAACAATTTCAGAAAAATATTCAACGTAATATTTCGAAGACTTTGAATTTCCCATCATCTACAGTACATAATATCAACAGATTCAGAGAATCTGGAGAAATCCCTGTATACAAGGGACAAGGCCGACGGTCAGTATTGGATGCTCGTGGTCTTCGGGCCCTCAGGTGGCATTAAAGGCAGGCATGATTCTGTACTGGAAATCACTGCATGGGCTCAGGAACACAGAAATCAATGTCTGAACACAGTTCGCCGTGCAATCCACAAATATAAGTTAAAGCTGTATCATTTAAAGAAGAAACCATACATAAACAGGGTCCAGAAACCCCACCGTCTTCTCTGGGCCAAAACTCATTTAAAATGGACTGAGACAAAATGGAAAACTGTTCTGTGGTCAGATGAATTAAAATTTGTAATTGTTTTTGGAAACCACAGACACCATGTCCTGCAGACTCAAGAGGAGAGGGATCATCCAGCTTGTTATGAGCGCACAGTTAAAAGCCTGCATCTCTGATGGTCTGGGGCTGCATTAGTGCCTATGGTGTGGGCAGCTTACACATCTGGAATGGCACCATTAATGCTGAACAGTATATAGAGGTTTTAGAACAACATATGCTGCCATCCAGGGAAGGCCTTGCATATTTCAGCACAATAATGCTAAACCACATACTGCATCCATCACAACAGCATGGCTTCGCAGAAGAAAAGTCTGGGTGCTGAACTGGCCTGCCTGCAGTCCAGATCTTTCACCAATAGAAAACATTTGGCACATCATGAAACAAAAAATGCGGCAAAGAAGACCCACGACTTTTAGAATCCTACATCGGACAGAAATGGGACGACATTCCTCTCCTGCAGCTAAAAGAAGAGGGGATGCTACACAGTGGTAGATGGACGCTACACGCGGCCCTGTCCCAACTTTTTTTAAGATGTGTTGCTGCCATCAAGTTCTAAATGAGTTAGTGTTTTTCACGAAATGGTAAAATGTCTCATTTTCAACATCTGATCTGTGTTCTATGTTCTACTGTGAATTAAATATGGGTTTATGAGATTCACAAATTATTGGATTCTGTTTCTATTTACATTTATTTACATTTTACACAGCATCCTAACTTTTTGGAAATGGGGCTGTATAATAGTAGTAGTAATAATAATAATAATAATAAAATATACACACACAAAATACACCGATCAGCCATAACATTATGACCACCTACTTGTTTCTACGCTCAGTCCATTTTATTAGCTCCACTTACTGACCCACTTACTGGTACGAGTGGATCAGACACAGCAGTGCTGCTGGAGTTTGTAAACACCTCAGTGTCACTGCTGGACTGAGAATAGTCCACCAACCAAAAATATCCAGCCAACAGCTTCCTGTGGGCAGCGTCCTGTGACCACTGATGAAGGACTAGAGGATGACCAACACAAACGGTGCAGCAGCAGATGAGCTATCGTCTCTGACTTTACATCTACAAGGTGGACTGACAAGATAGGAGTGTCTAATAGAGTGGACAGTGAGTGGACAATGTGTTTAAAAACTGCAGCAGCACTACTGTGTCTGATCCACTCAGACCAGCACAACACACACTAACACACCACCACCACGTCAGTGTTACTGCAGTGCTGAGAATGATCCACCACCCAAATAGTACCAGCTCTGTGAGGGTCCATGGGGGTCCTGACCACTGAAGAACAGGGTAAAAGGGGGCTAACAAAGTATGCAGAGAAACAGATGGACTACAGTCTGTAACTGTAGAACTACAAAGGGCACCTATATAGTAAGTGGAGCTGATAACGAACGTAGAAACAAGGAGGTGGTCATAATGTTATGCCTGATCAGTGTATGTATGTATGTATATATATATATATATATATATATATATATATATATATATACACACACACACACACACACTTAACTATTCCAAGGTAGAAGATGCAACATACCTTCACTGGCACTTTCATACTGACTCCATTTCCTGGAAAACGGCAGACGTGGCCGAGATTAATAAACACGTTGTAAGCTATACTGTACATTACACTGTTTTTTGGAATGTTGGTATGAATATTTGTGGTTCAGTGAAAAGGAATGCATTAACACAATTAACGGAAAGATATACTGAAACACTCAACACAATTCCAGGTATATGTGGTGTAGCAGTAATTTGGTCAAAGACAGGGCTCAGTATGCTTTCAGTCAGATGAGGTAATGTAATGATGTAATGTAGCGCTACTCACAGATTACTCCATTCCTTTTGCAGAAACAGATCACCAGGGTGACCAAGAGGACCACAGCTATCACTGAAAACACTACTATGAGTGTTGAACTCAGAGAGCTGTCATTTGTACAGTCGTTGTATTTCCCATCTTCAATCAAAGAGAAAAAAAGAATCCCAGTGAAAATGTTAAACTCAGTTAGTCAAGTCAAAGTTTATTTATGTAGCGCTTTTTACAACACGTGTTGTCACAAAGCAGCTTTACAGAAAAATCTGGTCCGAGCCCCCATGAGTGGCAAGGAAAAACTCCCTAAGAGCAAGAGGAAGAAACACTGAGAGGAACCAAGACTTAAAAGGGGGAACCCATCCTCCTCTGGTCCACACCGGATAGCAAACAGTGTTAGTATAAAATATTAGAATACAAAACGGGGAAAACGTGGAGCAATAGTTAATTAAATAGTTTGAGTTTATGCAGCAGCAGAAGCAGCAGCAGCAGCAGCAGGAGGGTCAGATCATGCAGGTGAGGTTTGCACAGCGTTGTACAGCGTGAAGCTCCATGGTGGTCAAAACGGTGCAGATCAGCCAACAGAGATGGAGCTCTAGAGACTCTAGCAGCTCTGGTGGCTCCCATGTTGACTGTGTTAGCTGTGAATACATGCTGGTACTATTAACTTAGTTACAGTGTACTTGATATTAATGTTCTGAGTGTCTGTCAAATACAGTAAACTAAAATTAACATAAAAAAAACACAGATATACTCACCCCACTGTTTAATTACTGGTGTGTTGATGGAGCTGTGAGTCACATAACAGTCGTAATCTGCTGGTTCATCCTCCTGGATCTCCACACTCTTCCTCAGCTGGTAGGTTCCATCTTCATTGGGTCTGACTCCTGAAGATGTTAGTAGATGTTCAGGCAGTGAAGTGGTGAACTTCCTCAGTTCAATCTTCATGTCTTTGAGGTAGAAGCCCGTGGCCAGGCAGGTCAGGGTCAGATTGATTAAGCCAGTAACAGATTTCTTCGCAAACACAAATACATTCCCTGGGAAGAAAGAAAGCACAACTTAACATTCAATCAGTATTCAGATCCCTGTAATTAATTAATTAATTAATTAATTAATAAAACTACAGTGCCAAATGGGCAGCCTATGTCTTTGTGAAATTCTTATAGTTTTACAGATTTTGTAATGTTATTATGGCAGCTACTATTGACTTTGTTAATAATCAAGTATGACTGTAAAAACCAGTAATAATACTTATTAATAGTTGATTTTATGGTTAATCACACAACACTCTTGGATGAACAGGGAACTTTCACTGCCCTCTCTGTGTACATGCTAACTGTGGCTCTGAAGGTTAACCTGAAGTTTTGGGGTGTGTTGATTCTTCCTTTCGTTTGGGCATAAATTTTATCTCTGTTGCTTCAACTGAAGACCAGCCAGCTGATAATGTGATGGTTGGCTGTTTATGTTCATGTGACTGAAGGTTAGCACTCCCTTAAGATACCAGATGAGAGAGGCTCAGTGTTTTGACCATAAACGTACTTCCGCTTTCGTTTATTATTATGTATATATATTAACACTTGTTTATTTATGTCACAATTAGGAATAACAAATGCATTATAAATTCTTTGTGCTCTGTTGACCAATGAAATGAACCAACACCCTTTCTGGGGGCTATTTAATCTCCTGTAATCTTGGTTTCAGGTGGAGATCTCTAGGTTTTTACCAGGAGCTTCTTCCTGGCCGTGATTCTTAAATAAGTATTATTACTTTGGAGATTCAGTCGTGATTTCACTGTTTTGAATTGATTTCTTGTGTTTAAATAGAAACTGCAACCACAGAGGTTTTTGTAAAAGTCAATAAAATGAACTTAACTGAACTATAACAAATCATGCATAGACTGAGTAAACAAGGCAAATCATGGCAGCCCTTAATGTCTACCTTCACCTACCAACAACAACAACAACAACAACATCATCAACAATAATAATGATAACGCAGCCAGATTTTGGCAAGCAGGGTACACTGATACCACTTTTTCCCTTCCGATATTGATACCAACACAGAAGTATCGGCTAATACAGAATACAGATACCGATACTAACACTTTCTAGCCTAACCAGCTTATAAGTCCTGATATTTATACAATTCCACTTTTTCAATATTTTGTTTGGTGAAAGCAGTGTTCTGTATCACAAATAGGTCAGACCCAAGACCACGCCACCGTCTAAAGCAGCTGACCGAACAAGGTGCACCGCAGGCGGAGCTAGTGGACACACTAGGCCAGCTAGCGGGCTGCTATGGTAAAGTCTAGACCAAGGCTAAAAGCTATCATTAACCTAAGTGACCAACGGTTCCTTCCATGTCTGTCTAATGTTCACTCCCTCAATAACAACCAGCACTAACATTAACTCAGACTGTAACGGACTCCACAGTGGGAGAGTGATTACTGAAAGGAGCCTGGCTCAGTCGTTTAGATAGTGCAGAAATTCCTTCATGGTATCATTATCCCCATCACGGACACCAATATTGCATTTAAGAACCGGTGCTGGTGCCAGGACCGGTACGGTGCTGGTATCAGTGCATGCTTAATAGTAAGTATACAAACCCTCACCTGGTTTGGTCTGAGTATTATTTTTGTAGTGGAGATAAATCTTCAACCACTCCTCACACTTCTGAAGAGCAGTGATGTGACCGTGTCCAGTGTTCCACCTCTCCTCCATCACTCTGCCCTCTTCAGCTGAAGCCAGCCATTTCTTCAAGGTCCAGTTAAAATGGATGAAGTCTTGTCCATCATAGGCATATTCATCAGTGTAATTTACACCCATCACTGAGCCATCAAACCGCTTTACACCCTCACACCCATGTCTCCACTGAAGAGTATGACCACCTGAAACAGAGATGAAGAACAGAATCATCATCACTTACAAAGCACAGCACGTTCAGCCGCCCTCCTCAGTGTGAACAGGTGTTTCTCTAAACTCTCCCAGATCTCCACGAAAGAGCTTCACTGGTAGACTCAGCTTCCCTTCCTCTCAGAAGACTTTCAGTTTTTCAGAGAAATCTACAGAGATGTTTATTTCACACCTCCAAAGTTCAGGCTTAGAAGCTGTTTTTACATTTTCTGCCAATCCTAAGTTACAAATTTAGACTCATGAGTCCATAAACCACCACTCCACACGCCACGTCTCAGACGTGCAGTGTTTGTGTTCTACTGCAGATGTTCTTTTTTATCTATTTTCTCAAGTACTGTTTGAGTGAGTTGCTGAGTCGTCTTCTCACAGTGGAAGGATGGACAGAAACACCTGTGTATGTTTTCAGATCTGAAGCAGCTTGATTTTCTCCTCTCTCTCAGAGATGAAAGCTTTAAGTGCTGTTTATCTGATGGGGGCAGTTTTGGGGTCTACCAGCATTTCCAGGTGGTTGTTAGGAGACACATTTTCTCTGAAGCTTTTAATCAGTTTTTTAACTCTTTTGAAGGTTCCTGTTTTTCTTTCCACTTGCTTTCCTTTGACTTTCTCCATCTTATCTAATCACCCGAGAAACATCTCCTTTAGCCATTTTAGATGCTCATGAGAGAGAAATGTCTGAGGTGAGTTTGGGTAGCTGTTTGTGCGAATGTTAGTATCTCCTTGAGGGGGGACATAAAAATAGGGTGAGATCTTTGGAAACAGCTTTTGCTGGGTGAACACAGCCGTAACTGGAAGCGTGGAAGTTGAAGTGGCAGCAGGTGCACAAAAGTGAAGAACGGCAAATGAAATACTGGAAGATCTGACGTTATATTTAGTTGTGGAGCTTTCTGTGTATTTTTTGTTAAATTTTCTGTTAAATAAAGCCACTGATGTCTTACAACAGCTTCCTGGGTTACTTCCTAAATACTCATCTGTCTGAAATATAGTGATTCGTGTGGGGTGTAATGATATTCTGGACCAGAGACTGGAGGTGCCAAAGCAGGATTATACTAGGCTTCTTACTTCTTTTCAAAAATATGGCAAAACTGTGTTTATTTCTGACCTTATGCCACCTTTTGGAAAAGCAACTGGATGCTTTATTCACACTAAGTCCTCACAGTTGGCCTCAGGAGGCCAAATGTTTATATCATTGATAGTATATGCAAACTGGACCCAGTCATTCTGCTTGAGGTGAATGGACAGCTTCTCTCACTTGGTCCTCTTATGCCAAAGCAGCTCACTTCTGGGGCCTGTTTTTATTGACAACTTCAGTCTTTTCTGGAATTGTCTGCCCTTTTTAGGAATGGCAGAATTCACCCCAGTAACCTAACTGATAATAAATACTACTCTGATGTAAATAGGGCTAGAGTCAAGACCATATTTGTCGAGTCCAAGACCATATTTGTCGAGTCAAACCCCCAAAAAATTAAGACCAGGCCTTAATTATTCTTTATCTTCTTCCAGTACAAATTACTGGAACAATGTAAAGGAAAGATTTCCCTTCCACAAAACAAAACCATATGTACAAATATCATTCCAGCAAATTGAGATCATAATAAAATACTTCCTCTTCATACTTACAACCACAAATGTGGCACGGATTGAACGTTTCTCTGCATTCAATGTATCACTTTAACTAATGTCTGTTTTAAATGAAATAAAATCCAACTAATCCCTGTATCAAGAAATAACATAAAAATGTGATTAAAAACAACAGATCATCTGTTCCTGTCTTGATGGCCTTATTCAGTCACTTAATTAACTTGGCTGTTTTAGTTTATCCTTGTTTGTCAGTCCTGGCATGAAAATTATACCAAGATATTGTCTGATTCTTTTTTTTGACAGAGCACGAGTGATGCGGCAGGAGCAGAGTGACGTGATTTTGCTTTTTGAGCGTGGGGCTGCTTTCCAGAAAGTTAGTGCTGGAAATCACTCTGATGCTGCTCCATCCTCTGAACCAGTCAGTCATTTTTTTCCTCACTGACTGCTTCTGAGTGACATGGGTGACATGGGTGACAAGGCATGACTGCTAAAGCTCGCACACCACGACCATTCATACATAGCGTTTACACTGGGGAGCACAGAATGTTTAACTGGTTTTCATGTAGTGACGGTCATAAATTATGTAATTAATGAAATAAAGTGTGTGGCGTCCTGTCCACACATTCAAGACTCAAAACAAATATAATAAGAGTGAAAAAATACAACGCTTTGAGCAAGGAGAGGCAGAAATGTCTGCCACTCCACTCCACTCTCATACTCTGCTCTACACCACTGGGTCAGCGTACAAAATGCTTTTAGCCTATCTAATAGAGGTGGCACAATACATACACATATTAATGCTGTTCTTTTTTTTTTTTTTTATATACACATCAGTTAGTTCCAGCCACGCAAGCTGATTGGTTGAGAAGTGTTCTGTGTTGTTATTTCACCATAACATCACGTTTTTTTCCCACAAACACTCCGCTGCGACGCCGTTGCTAAGCAACGACTTTGACAGCTGTAGGAGACGCTCAAGCCATTTAAACATTTTTACTTCTTACTTTGCCACAAACAGAAAATGGACACTTTTAAGATCACATTTGACCGACAGCCGATTTGGTCAGACTCTGAAGATGAGACGACACTAAATTCCCAAACTGTCATCACCACTGAGCAGCTTTTCAGTCGGCAGCTGTGACAGAAGAACAGCTAAACAACCTGGAATCAGCCAGAAATGAACCCAATACCATTCGCCAAACGTGTAGTCTGATCTTCAGAGCCTGACCAAATCAGACTGAGACATAAAACCGCCGTAATAAAAAAGCTGCTCAGTGGTGACAGTTTGGGAGTTTAGAGTAAGGAGTTGGAGAACGAACTGCCAGCTGTGCAGCGAGTGGGCGGAGCTCGTTACTCTGACGTAGCAACAAGCTGCTTGTTAAGGAACTATAATTTGGTGAAGGAACTGCGAACATTAAAACATATTAAACGCCGCGTTCACGGCCCAGTTTATTAATTTATTACTTTATTTATTTAACTGTTGTATAAAATCAATAGAACACTCGAGGAGTGTGTTATCGCCAATAACATCACGGCTGTGATGATCTACGGCGACCAAATCACAGCCCTGATGTTATTTCTGATGTTATTTATGAACTACACCAGCGGTCTTTAATTAAAAGTCAATAAGGTCCAGTCAGAGAAAACATCCTCAAGCAAAGGTCTGGAACATCATAATGTCTAACTTGCATGATGATTCGGTGCCATATACTGTTTACTGAAGTAGCCTAGTAGGTATATCAACATTTTATGTAGTCGACATCTGAATATCAAATCAAATACAATTAAAGTAATTGTTAAGTTCAATTCAGTGACATTTCAACATTCCTAACGTCCTCATTCAAATCTCAGTGCTCATTATAATGCACAGATCTGATTGGCTGAGTAGCGTCACGTGATATTTACAACGCATGTGATTGGTCTGAGTCTCCCGGGCTGCTAAAGCTACCGTAAAGGCTAGAAAAGCTATGCTGATTAAAATAGCACCACCCCGTCAAAATTAAATAATTCTCCATAGTTTACCAGTTATAGCTTCAGGTCTGCATAGGACAGCGTCTGGGTCTGGACTCGGACCACGGTCTGCATATTAGTGACCTCTGAACTACACAAAGACAATTTTAACATTTTGATAGTTGTATTAATAAAATAGAGATGTTTACATTTAAGCTCAGACTTTGTTTGCAATTATAACTTAAGTTGAAATGTGAATATAAAGTATATGAACTGATTAAGTTGGATGTCCTTATTATTCAGTGTCTTGTGTTGGTTGGGCTGATCATGATGTAACTGTATGGTACATCCAGTGGATCAGGTAGGCTTGTGCTTGTGTTTACAGAGCGGTCAGGGTTCATTTAAACACACAGCTGTGTGTTAACCCCCTAAACTTAGTGGTTTAGCCAAACCTGTGTTGAACTGAGACTAGACTACTGCTAAGTTGATGACGGAGCAAAATGCTCCAGTCCGTCAAGCTACATGGTTCAAACTTCTGTTTACAGAAGTATCCACAACTTTGTAAAAAATAAACAAACAAATGAATACATACATAACAGCCAGGCATCTCGGTCAGTGGCCTGAGCACACGGACACACCATCCTGCAGGGTAGGGTGCAGGGTAAGACGCCCTTCCAGCGATTTCTCTGATATTTATGTTTTAAAAAGAAACCAGAGGCCGTATTACAGAAACATCCTATCTTTTTGTCTACAGAGGATGAGAGTTTTCACAAATTCATATTACAGAATCAAATATGATCTTAATTTAGGAAACTTATTACAGCATCTTATTGCAGCTCCCCAGTTTCAGTCTCCATTTCCCAAACACTTTAGACGAGTGCGCTAACGTTATTCCTCCTAATAAACAGACACATGTTCAGCTCCGTCTCCTCATTATTCACCACCATCACTGTAATATTTCATCATAAACGTTAACAAAGTCTGCTCTCATCAGTCTGACACAGGTAGACAGTCAGGTGACGGATAGTCAAGTCAAGAGGTTTTTGTCATTTCTCAATATAAACTTGTATACATTAAAAGAAATGTTCTTCAGGCCACATGGTGCAACATTACAGAGGACTACATAAGAGTGCAGATACACGACAGGGTGAAACAAGTGCAGAACATAAAGTAAAAACACTCAACAAACACACGATAAATACACAACACAAATACTAGACAGGACAACAAATCTGCATATGCGATTGGGCATCATATATATGTACATATACACACATACATACATACATACATACATACATACATGTATGGCATCAAGCATGTTAGTGAGAAGGAACCAGTGCAAACACTGTCACTGTAAACTGAAAGATAAGTAGAATGTGTAGCTTTGCCCTTGATCATTTTTGAGTACTGACAATTGACTGACACAGCTAGCTGGCTATTGTTCTGCTTGTGTCTCCCTTAAAGGCATATCCCTCCCCCCATGTGGATCGTATTGTCCCCATCTGGCCAGGTCTTTATAATGTAAAAATAATTTGGTCTTCTAACTTAGAGTAAATAACCTGACTGCCTTACATTTTTAATTACGCTGAATTTATAAACTTTCATTTAACTAGTTAACAGAATATAAGACAACAGTTAACTAAGCAATAGAACACAGAGGGAGTGTGTTATGGCGAAATAACATCACGGCTGTGATTTGGTCACCGTAGATCATCACAGCCGTGATGTTATTGGCGATACACACTCCTCGAGTGTTCTATTGATTTTATACAACAGTTAAATAAATAAAGTAATAAATTAATAAACTGGGCCGTGAACGCGGCGTTTAATATGTTTTAATGTTCGCAGTTCCTTCACCAAATTATAGTTCCTTAACAAGCAGCTTGTTGCTACGTCAGAGTAATGAGCTCCGCCCACTCGCTGCACAGTCTGCTGTAAGCCTCGCCTTTTGAAGTCATAAAACTGCTGCAATATCAAGTTCAGCTCAGTTTTGTCAGTTTTTACCAGATCAGTATTAATGTTGTTTTGTTCCAGCCAGTCTGTAAAGCATCTTACAGCCCATTTAGTTTGGCGAATGGTGTTGGGTTCATTTCTGGCTGATTCCAGGTTGTTCAGCTGTTCTTCTGTCACAGCTGCCGACTGAAAAGCTGCTCAGTGGTGATGACAGTTTGGGAATTTAGTGTCGTCTCATCTTCAGAGACTGACCAAATCGGCTGTCGGTCAAATGTGATCTTAAAAGTGTCCATTTTCTGTTTGTGGCAAAGTAAGAAGTAAAAACGTTCAAATGGCTCGAGCGTCTCCTACAGCTGTCAAAGTCGTTGCTTAGCAACGGCGTCTCAGCGGAGTGATACAGTGTTTGTGAAAAAACATGATGTTAGAACGCTTCTCAACCAATCAGCTTGCATGGCCGGAACTAACCGATGTATAACTTAGGATAACTTATAATAATTAACAAAGTTAACTATTAGAGGTTAATTGAACACAGCTTTTTAAGGCAGCCAGTCCATTTAACATTAAAACAGCAAATTATTCTGAACAAGGCACAAATGATTCTGGTCAAGGCACAGGAAAGCAATCATACCTACATGACCGCCGATCCTGATTTGGCTCCCTCTGTAAAGCAGTCAGGGCAGAGAGAAAAGACAGAAGAGGCCAAGAACAGGGAAGTTAGGAGCGCTAGACAAGTACAACAGATTGCAGCAGAAGAAAGCTCAGAAAAAAAAAATGGTACAGGAAGATATTAATTCAAGGATGGATTTAAAAGAAGAAGTTATTGATGGTGTTCAACCTGTTGTGGAGATCAGAGATTAATCCCTGAATGCTGTCCTTAAAAATCTGTTGACAAATAGCAATCCATTCACTCACAGGCAGCAATAAGCAGGTCAGCTATTACACTGGTTTATCTAGTTTTGCTGTGTTGATGGTTCTCTTTTGCTTTATTGAGCATTAAAACTCATCTTACCAAGTTTCAGAAACTTCTGTTTGTATTAATGAAACTCCGAAACAGTTTTCTTAAACAGGATCCAGCCTACAGCTTTGGGATTTCCTGCACTCTTACACACACACACACACACACACGGCTCTCAGACTACAGTGAGAGGCCTTCATATTTAGCAGCACACAGTCTGTATCTAAAAGGCATCACACCACAGGGATCAGCGTCCTTTCTTTCCAAGAGCTGGCGAGAGTGCTCAACTGACATATATGACAAATTTATTGTGGGGTCAGTTTAAGACAGACATGGGAGAGGCCATTAGTGTTCTTTCATTTACACCAGCAGAAGTCACATAAAACCACCTGGACAAAGCAAGCACTCCTAGCCATACAATATCTTTTAATGGTAGACACACAAACTCCCCACTACCTCACCACAGCCCAACACAAAATAACACAAATAACCCAAAACAAACACCAAACAACATTAACAACAACACACACAACAACTAATGTCTCTTTCAGTGAAGGGGCGGCGGAGTATGCGGCGCAACTTTACATACCACGCCTCCAAAGCCCCTTTCAGAACACGGAGCCGGTGGCAGCCGCCAGACTGTCTTAGAAAACTACATCTAGACCAGGGGTGCACAACTCCGGTCCTGGAGGGCCAGTGTCCAGCAGAGTTTGGAGGTTTCCCTAATCAAACACACCCACTTAACCTAGGAATTAACAAGTAAGTGTAATCATGTGTGTTGCAGCAGGTACATCACTGGACACCGGCCTTCCAGGACCGGGGTTGTGCACCCCTGATCTAGACCTTAGACACCAAATATTGACAAGATTAAAAAAATTATGCTTAAGGACATTTAATAGTAAGGTGTTCAATAAAACAATCTGGTTAAAGCAAGTTCATAATCATTTATGAAATTCTTTTAATTATTTTTAACTTTTGCACCCGAAAACTGCTTTTGGAACTAAGCATGGTCTGTTATTTTATGCTATTACCACTTAATGGCAATAAAGCCTTGGTACTTCATTTTGTGTGTCCATGCTCTTTACAGCAGCGGTTCTCCACCCTGCTCCTAGAGGACCCCCTGCCCTCCACATTTCTGTGTTTCCTTTGCTTCTAACACACCTGATCCAACAAAGTATTTTACTGCCAAGCCATTGCTGAATTGAAGTGGGTGTTTTAGAGGTGGAAAACAGAAAAAGGTGCAGAGCAGGGGGGTTCTGCAATTTCCCTTTGGGATCGATGAAGTTCTATCTATCTATCTACTCCAGGACCAGGGTTGGGAACCTGTGCTTTACTCACAGTGGCCTTGCTGTTTTTCTTATTACAGAGGTTTCTTTTGAACTGTGTTAGACACTGGGACACAATCAGAGTAGTTTGGCAGGAGAGCATAACTGGTTTGTCTTTAGTAGCATTAAGTTAACCAAAAGAAGTAATCATCTCAGCATCTAATGGCTCTGAGACACCAGGGAGCTTCTGAGACATCAGGGAGCTACTTATATTGTGTTTCTCTTCCTCTCTGAACTTAGATTTCACTGATATTTCTGAGTGAAAGTAAATTTTCCCCACTTCGAGGCACCATTTATGTGATTGCTTGGCAGTTACCAAAATGCAGGTTTTCCTGTTGCAGTTTGGGGCTCATGACACAAAACAGCTGCCTGCATAGCAAAAAACTCTGCTCCTACATGGTTACATGTGTTCCCTAAGCCAGC
Source organism: Colossoma macropomum (assembly GCF_904425465.1). Classification (NCBI taxonomy): domain Eukaryota; kingdom Metazoa; phylum Chordata; class Actinopteri; order Characiformes; family Serrasalmidae; genus Colossoma; species Colossoma macropomum. The sequence continues at coordinate 46,028 of NW_023495962.1, read as the reverse complement.
CACACAACTATGGTGTGCAGCCAGACAGATTTAGTTGTGCGTGAGAAGGTAAAGATGTCTGGAGCCACTTTAAACTACTTTTTAAAATGATGTCAGACTCAGGAAAACGTCCTTCACATGTCCTTATTAAAGAAGGCCGAGAGGAAGACGTCGTGTTCTGAGACACATAAGCTGGACGTCCGTCCCACCGCCGTCTTTTAAAGATCAGAGCATAAACTTCGTCGCCTCTGCAGACCAGTTTCTGCTCCGCCATGTTCAACGGTATAAACTCTCACTATGACGTGACGAACATGATCAGAACGGACTTAAACTTTCCGAAGGGGAATGTAATCAGATACAGGCGTTTACACGGATATTATTCTTCTATTTAACAGATTATTTACAGGATTACCCACCTCGATCAGTCGGATAGAAATTGTATTCCGAATGACCTCAATCGGACTAGACTATTCTGATTGAGGTGTTTACATGGACGTATTCTATTCCGATTGAGCTATTAGCTGGATTATTAATGGATTATCATTCTCCATCAAAATGTAAAGAGTTTCCTATGTTTTTACTGACAAAATGACTAATATTCAATCAGGCTGAGCACACGGTCTATCATCCAGTGAAGATGCAATATCTGTTCATCCAGAGGACAAAAAGCACTGCCATACCTGACTCACTGTGTCCAAAGGCCTCCATCACTGTGCCGAGGAAGGTGGTTGACCAGGTTGCATCATCCTTCATCTCAGCAGTACCACTTTCCCTTTCACTCTCCGTCATCTCCTTCATCCAGTCCTGTTTAGGAGTCCTGACCCCATCTGTACTGCTGTAGGAGTCAATCTGTCTGTCATCCAGAGTCACTGCACTGAACTCATAGACGTTACTGGCAGAGCGCTTGGACTGGACAGTGTAGAGGTAATACAGAGAGTGTTTATCTGTGAAAACAGAGAAATAAAAGCAGGTCATGATCAGTTCACCAAGATCTGTTTCATTTTTTTTTCCCTAACACTGCAAGAGCAAAGAGCCCTGCCCTGACATAAGTGTGAGCAAAACAGAGTAGTTCAGTCAAACAGTAGTACAGTAGTGCAGTAGATGGGCGTGACATTCATTCATTCTTTCCTGTAGGAAAAATAACTGTAATTTAACTAAGGCTGTATGAAAACCGAATGTTGGATCAAAAAGCTTTTTTCCAGTCACAGCATTCCTGATCAGACTGAGCACTTAGCTTACTAAAAATGTACTTCAAGAAGAGGGAAAAAAAAGAATAGCAGAAGAAAAAGAGTGGAAGAAGAAGAATATACCGTAGGACCCATGTGTCAAACATAAGGCCGATCCTACCCAGTATTGTAATTTTCTATTAATATTAACTTGTTTTGCAATGTGCTGCACTACAGTCCCCAGCATGCCCTGCAACATAATGTGCTCCAGCTGTCCTACCACAACAACAGTCTAGGATAAATTTGTCTTTTTCTTCAAAATATGGCCTTAGCCTTTACACACGACTGTGGGGACGAGCTCTTCTGTGGTGCTTGGAAGTCTATATGATTGATTTATAAACCAATATTGCTAAACTGAAGCTCAAGAAGGTGTAACTGTAAAAATGACCTATTGTTTCGTGTTAAAATATGAATAAATTGTAACCCTGCCATGTTTTTCAAGTGTATATCTGTAAATGCTAGGGACGTTTCTGTAGAATGACCCCAATGAACTTGCAGCAAAGAAAGGATGCCAGGTGTCTCGTTCAAGCAGATAGGTAGCCTTGAAGGACTTGGGGACGTTTAAATTAGAATAATAAGTGTCCATGTAATGTTTCAAGGTCTACCACACGAGTCTGTATTTTACTGCTGACGTTTTAGCGCATTTTAAATAAACAATGGTCAGTCTGGGTTAAAGCACAACGTTAATTAAACATGAAGTAAGACCTTTTTCTCTCTGGCCCGCAGATCTGATGAGATTTGTTAACACGGCCCTGTTGCTGGTTGAGATAAGTGCTACGCATTTCCTGGTTTTCGATGACCCAGCAAATAATGCGGTCTGCAGGAAAGAATCGACTCACCTTCGAGAGCAGAGACGAACACGGTGCACAGCACAGCGGCGCAGAGAACTGCGGACGCCCGCATCGTCTTCTCTAGGAGCAGGACAACATCAGTGGACGCTGTTTTGTTGAGGAAAGGTCATGTTCTCCGCTGCTCCTGCAGGCGTCCATGTTCATTCGCTCCCAGCACGGACTCAGAATTTCCCTGCCCCCGGGTCCCAACCTTTTTTTAAGGCGGAAGGGGAAAGTTAGCACTGCCTACCGACACGTTAGTGTACTACTAGTGATTTTTAATGCTCGTTATGAAGAAAAGGGCCATAATACACTGAAACCACATTAAACTAAGACAATACGACGGCTAATGCCATTTTTAACGGAGTAAATTCTCATGTTTGTGGGTTTCTCTCTTGTTCAGCCATCTTGCCGGTTTTTCTGTTTTTCCCACAGCACTCTTGTTTGGAGTGTGTCTGAAAGACCCCATGGCCCAGTCCCATTTCACCCCTCGCCCCTACCACTGAGCCTTTAGCCCTCTGTTTTGCGCGTTCACGTCTAGGGTAAGGGTGTCCCAATTTTAGTTGAGATAGAGGGGTAGGGTGAAGTGTTAGGGCTACATGTCCCTCCAAACGGAGGTTTTTCAGAGACTCCAAATGGAGTGTTATCAGAAAAAAAGAAAAACCGGCAAGATGGCTGCGCGAGCGACCAAAGAAACCCACAAATGTGAGAATGTTCCCCGGTAAAAAATTACAATAACTATCGTATTATCTTAGTTTAATGTTGTTTCAGTGTATTTTGGTCGTTTTCTTCGTAACAAGCACAAAAAAAATCGCTAATAGCATGCTAATTTCTCTGTAGCTAGCTAACTTTCCCGTTCCACCTTAAATAGTCCGGCAGCATTGACGCCAGGAGCACAAGAATGTAACTGCTGCACCATTTAAGGTGGAACGGGAAAATTCTAACAAGAAGCTAGCGAATAGATCACTTCAGCTTCGTATCACCAAATAATCGGAGTGGGTGGGTAAATAATCGGAGTGGGTGATAGTAAATAATTGTCTTATCCCCCTCTTTGAAAACATTTGATGCGCTAAATGTAACTAAAGCCCAGTGAGGAGCTGAACTTCTCCCTTCTCTGCTATCACTAAAGACGCGCTGGGTCGCCTGCAGAGCAGTAGGTTGTTAATGAAGCGATGTTTTGTTTTGTTTTTTATTTGAGGGTTTGTCCCATTTCGTAGGGCAAGTTTTTAACCACTACCCCTTGTAACTCAGTTCCAAGGGGTTAGGGTGACACTCGAAAACATGGGGTAGGGGTAAAAAGAAGAAATGGGACTGGGCCCAAGTATATGTATCTGCAGCCCGGAGAACCAGTGGGCGTAACGAATAGGCGGAGACACTGTCAATCATTTTTAAACACTGTGTCCACTCACTGTCCACTCTATTAGACACTCCTACCTCGTCAGTCCACCTTGTAGATGTAGAGTCAGAGACGATAGCTCATCTGCTGCTGCACAGTTTGTGTTGGTCATCCGCTAGTCCTTCATCAGTGGTCACAGGCCGCTGCCCACAGGACGCTGTTGGCTGGATATTTTTGGTTGGTGGACTATTCTCAGTCCAGCAGCGACACTGAGGTGTTTAAAACTCCAGCAGCACTGCTGTGTCTGATCCACTCAGACCAGCGCAACACACACTAACACACCACCACCACATCAGTGTTACTGCAGTGCTGAGAATGATCCACCACCCAAATAGTACCTGCTCTGTGAGGGTCCATGGGGGTCCTGACCACTGAAGAACAGGGTAAAAGGGGGCTAACAAAGTATGCAGAGAAACAGATGGACTACAGTCTGTAACTGTAGAACTACAAAGTGCACCTATATAGTAAGTGGAGCTGATAAAATGGACAATGAGACAAAATGGACAATATACTGACGCATTACTGCTACTGAGGGCTGATTGGTTAGCATTACTGCTACTGAGTGCTGATTGGTTAGCATTACTGCTACTGAGCGCTGATTGGTTAGCATTACTGCTACTGAGCGCTGATTGGTTAGCATTACTGCTACTGAGTGCTGATTGGTTAGCATTACTGCGACTGAGTGCTGATTGCTTAGCATTACTGCTACTGAGGGCTAATTGGTTAGCATTACTGCTACTGAGGGCTGATTGGTTAGCATTACTGCTACTGAGTGCTGATTGGTTAGCATTACTGCTACTGAGGGCTAAATGGTTAGCATTACTGCTACTGAGTGCTGATTGGTTAGCATTACTGCTACTGAATGCTGATTGGTTAACATTACTGCTACTGAGTGCTGATTGGTTAGCATTACTGCTACTGAGGGCTGATTGGTTAGCATTACTGCTACTGAGGGCTGATTGGTTAACATTACTGCTACTGAGTGCTGATTGGTTAACATTACTGCTACTGAGGGCTGATTGGTTAGCATTACTGCTACTGAGTGCTGATTGGTTAGCATTACTGCTACTGAATGCTGATTGGTTAGCATTACTGCTACTGAGTGCTGATTGGTTAACATTACTGCTACTGAGGGCTGATTGGTTAACATTACTGCTACTGAGGGCTGATTGCTTAGCATTACTGCTACTGAGCGCTGATTGGTTAGCATTACTGCTACTGAGGGCTAATTGGTTAGCATTACTGCTACTGAGGGCTGATTGGTTAGCATTACTGCTACTGAGGGCTAATTGGTTAGCATTACTGCTACTGAGGGCTAATTGGTTAGCGTTACTGCTACTGAGGGCTGATTGCTTAGCATTACTGCTACTGAGCGCTGATTGGTTAGCATTACTGCTACTGAGGGCTAATTGGTTAGCATTACTGCTACTGAGGGCTGATTGGTTAGCATTACTGCTACTGAGGGCTAATTGGTTAGCATTACTGCTACTGAGGGCTGATTGGTTAGCATTACTGCTACTGAGGGCTGATTGGTTAGCATTACTGCTACTGAGGGCTGATTGGTTAGCATTACTGCTACTGAGGGCTGATTGGTTAGCTTTACTATATATTTTGAATATATTTTTACAATCAGCAGTCATGAACATCAGTTACTACAAATGCAGGGTAAAGTCTGTACTGCTAAAAAACAGCAGAGACCGTCATGGATGGTCATCAGCAAAACCAATATATGTTGTTTTTTGATGCTGGTGTGCTGGTCAACCATCACAACCAAGCTGGGTGGACCAGCTAAACCAGCACCAGACCAGCATAAACCCATTTAAACCAGCATGCTGGTCTGTGCTGTTTTTCCTCAGGGTTTTAAAAGCTCTTAGTGTGTAGAAAATGATCACGAAGAGTCAAGTAGATTTCTTTATTTTGACTTTTGCTCCCATATATGTACTTATGTAGTGTAAACAATACATTAAAACAGTACATCGAAACCTGTTTTGCAGACATTACTGATATTTTCCTGCGTTCTCTGTCTTTTTATTTCTGTTTCATAAACCAGAGAGTTCTGGTTAGCTGCCTGTCCAGATCAGGACACTTTGGTCTGCACTGACAATAAAGACCAATGACACAGAGTTTAGCTTGATCTCAGATAGAAACACAATAATGACACAGATCAGCAAAGAAATCAGTCACTTCAGCTTTGTACACAGACAAATACGCACCATATAAACCCCAAACACAGTACAGAGAGGCGGATTTAGTGTGACTCCATACTGGATTAAGGCAGGACTGCAGTTAAACTGTCAAACATTTACTCAAAACAATCACTGAGCAACAGTTTAACTTCAGGTTCAAGTTTAAAGATCCTGTTTTGATTAAAAAGTACATTAATCTTAAGAATTACCCAATTCGGTAACACAAAAAACAAACAAACAAAACACATCAAAACAACAGTAACTTTACAGAAGAAAACTAAAACGTTCTTAACATGTAAATTACTGTAAAGATTTGATTTTAGAGCGTTTCTATTAACTCATCATGAAATACTCGCATAATGTATTTTTACAGTATAAAAACAGTATAACAGCATAATTGAAAATCATATTTGCTAATGTCATACATGGTATATATATATATATGTTCGCTTGAACACACAAATACATTAACAAGACAATAAACCCAAAATATGTAAAAAAATATAAGCCAAAAAAAAGTAAAAAATAAGCAAAAACAAATTGTATTAACCTTATTATTGAATATTGTTTCATATTCAAATCTTTGCAAATTCTTAACGTTTTAAGAGCTTTTGAATTTTTAGCTTTTTTTTAAAGATTTAAGTAATGACTGAATTCTAATTGAAAAGGACATATTTTAGTTTCACATTTGACCATCTGCTTTTATGTATATAATATTTACAATAATATCTGAGAAGATTAACAAAAACGACTGATTTGATTCACATAAACTCAAAGTATAAAACTGATACATCTTGTATGTAAAGCATCAAGACATTAGTATCAAAATACTAATCTTTTTCTATGTTTCTATTTGTAAAAAAAGTTTTATATAGTAATTCTATATTGAATAGTAATGTATAGTACAGCTCCCTCTCACAGCAAACTGAGCTCAGAGCGTTTTTCAAGTTCAAGAAAAAACAAATCCTCCTTTGTGGAAGAATAAAAGTCTCTTTCTTATAAAATAAGATCCAATCACAACACACATCTTATTAATGGACCTATATGCTCTACTTACAGCTAATGATTATGATTATGTACCATATTACAGGAACACTGTTCATTAAAGCACCGCAGTGTGTCAAAATAAAGAGCGACAGTGCGGGAGAATAAAATCCCTGTGCAGGTGGGCTTTTTTCTGCCCACACCAGCTTTGTCAGCGAATACTTCCAACCCTGTTTCCAAAAAAGTTGGGACACTGTGCAAAATGTAAATACAAACAGAATATGATGATAGACAAGTTATTTAAACCCTATATTTAATCAACAATAGTACAAAGACAGCATATCAAATGTTTAAACGGAGAGATTTTACTGTATTTTGAAAAATATTTGGCCATTTTTTTTAGTTGACACCACACATTCCACAAAAGTTGGGCCAGGGCAACAAAAGACTGGTGAAGTTGTGTAATGCTAAAAGAATACAATATCTTACAACTAATTAGGTTAATTGGCAACAGATCCGTAACATTATTGGGTATAAAAAGAATCTTTCAGAAGTAAAGATGAGGAGGAGTTCACCACTCTGTGAAAGACTGAGTGGGCAAATAGTACATAATGTTGTTAAAAGATTCAGAGAATCCAGAGAACTCTCTGTAAGTAAGGGACATGGCTGAAAACCAACATTAGCTGGCCGTGATCTTTGGGCCCTCACAAACACAATTCTGTAGTGGAAATCACTGCACGGGCTCAGGAACACTTCCCAAAACCACTGTCTATGAAAACAGTTCATCACAGTTCAAATGCCAGTTAAAACTCTACCATTCAAGAAGAAATCATATACAAACAGGATCCAGAAATGCTGCCACCTTCTCTGGGCCCGAGCTCATTTATGATCGTCCGATGAATCAACATTTGAAATTCTTTTTCGAAATCATGGACACTGTGTCCGGGCTAAAGACCACTCAGCTTGTTATCAGTGCACAGTTCAAAAGCCAGCATTCATGATGGTGTAGGGGTGCATTAGTGCACATGACATGGGTGACGTGCTCATCTGTGAAGGCACCATTAATGCTGAATGATATATACATATTTTTACAACATATTCTGCCATCCAGATGACGTCTTTTTCAGGGAAGGCCCTGATTATTTCAGCAAGACAGTGTCAAACCACATTCTGCATGTATTAAAACAGCAGTGTTCCATATTAAAAGAGTCCTGGTACTAAACTGGCCTGTCTGCGGTCCAAACCTGTCACCACTGAAAACATTTGGCGCCTGAAAAATATGATAAATGAGACCCTGAACTGTTGAGCAGCTGAGCATTTAGGCATTAAGCATTTGATATATTGCCTTTTAAATTAAATATAGGCTTTGGAGACAGGGTTGTATTTCAGATTTTTACACTTTTATCAATTTAATGCAAGTAATTTGACAGCGAAGATGTCTAATATGCTCAGATTTTGTAAAATAAATCTGAAAAAACTTCTAAGTTAGAAGAATTTGGTCGAATATGAAATACTTGTTCAGTGTGACTCATTTTAAAAACCTTTAAATACTTAAATTTCTTAAAAAAGATCATCATGTTTTGTGATGAACCCTTCAGTAGTAACGGAACATTACAGGTTAACAGACTTTAAATTAAAAAAAAAAGATTGTATCGGTGCTCGGAATTGAATGATATCCTGAGTTCACACCAAGAAAGAGAGAAAAAGCTGGATCGGTGCATCCTTAATTATTACAAACACCACCATCATTATAATAATCAGAAAACATCATCACCAGTAATAACAAAAAAATCATCATCATTCCATCCATCCATCCATCATCTAAATCGCTTATCCTTCTGGGTCACAGTGGGGTGCTGGAGCCTATACCAGCTGTCATTGGGCGGAAGGCAGGATACACCCTGGACAGGTCGCCAGTCCATCGCAGGGCAGACAGACAGACATACACATTCACACCTAGGGACAATTTAGCATGTCCAATCAGCCAGACGGCATGTCTTTGGACTGTGGGAGGAAACCCACGCAGACACGGGGAGAACACACAGAAATGTCCCTGGTCGCCCGGCCGGGAATCGAACCCAGGCCATTCTTGCTGTGAGGCGACAGCGCTACCCACTGCGCCACCGTGCCGCCTCATCATCATTCCAAATAGTAGAATTTATCTTCTCTTTCTAGATTCAGCCTGAGGGTCTCATGGCATCACTACATTCATCCACAGAGCTGATCAGCATGTGGATCAACATGTTATGTTGACGTCAATGTTGACAAAAACAGCCTTTATGATGACGATGCCTACTTAAATAAGTGTTTATAAATGTTGATGTAGGTCCTTGTGGGTTATAATGATGAACTTTTGTAGGCGTCCTCTAGCTTTATGAACACTCACCTACAGTAAAGTGTTACTGATCGTTTTCTATAAGTAACTTATTTTATTACCAATAATAATCGATTCTTAGATGCATCATCATTCATTCCAGCACTGTGGCTCTCACTGGCGCTCAGGTGTTGGACATCAGCCACTACCTGTGGCCTTTATTCACACTTAGGGCTCAGCCACTGGGCTCATGTGAGAGACAGAGGGGGGACATGGAGAGGGAGGGATGAGGTAAGAAGGAAAGGCTGACATTAAACCTGTGTAGGGTTCCAGGGGCTGAGGGAAAACGCAGGAAGAAGGGACAAGCACCAAAGGGTGGGCTCCATTTCCAAGAGGCTGGGATGTTCCTCAAACAGCTCCAGTGCCTTTATATCCTCCAAAGCAGGTCCAGCAGGTGGGCCAGTTATCTGTGGAGGAAAGCCTGGATGAAGGTAGAGAGAGAGAGAGAGATAGAGAGAGAGAGAGAGAGAGAGAGAGACTGGGGGAGAGAGGGAGAGAGAGGAATAGAAGTTAATCTAAAAGAAAAATGATGACAGAGAGACACTAATAAACAACTTTCACATCATAACTGTGATCTTTTCATCTTTGTAAATAAAGGCCTTCCATTTCAGATCTAACTGGGCTGACGGTGATTTTGTTCTCATTATTGCAGGTGACGTCCTGATAGTTTTTCCTGTTGCTGTGTTTTGTGTGGGGCTGGGAAAAGTGTGTGACCAATTAGGTAGATGCAATTTCCAAACGTGTTAATGTCCTGCAATATCATAACATCAGACTAGAGACTAGAGTCTGTTACTGAAAGCAGTGCAGTCATCACCCTACTTATTTAACACTTACGCCCTCTTATGGAGAAACAAAGCAACAGCAATTCACCAAAAAGCTTGTTTCACATAAATACAACCAACACGTCACTTCACTCAGCCTAGGCACATTTGTCCAATGACAACAACATAACTGAGTTAAAGCATAACAGAGTTAAATTCAGACGGCTGAGACGTACAAAGACGAGTAAAAACAACAGCAAAAGTAAATTTAAAAAAAAAATTTATAATGTAATAATTATCCCAGGCTAAATCATACTGACACAGTGGGCTTTCAGCTTTTGTAGTAAGGGAGCGGGGTAGTAAAGAGAACTTGGTTTGGAAATGGGTAGAAAATGACATTCTACTCTGTCGGGTCGAGATCTCATTTTTACAAAGGTGCTTTTGACCTAGGAGTGAAAGATGATAACAACAACAACAACAACAACAATAATAATAATAATAATAATAATAAGAAGAAGAAGAAGAAGAAGAATTGTTCTTATATTAAAATTGCAATTTGAAATCACAAGAGCTGCAATGGTAGCCTACGTTATCAATAACATTGCCTTACCAAGTTTAACACATTTGTCCTGTTAAACTTGTTGTCTGTAGATGATTAGACCAATCAGAAGCAGCAACCACACACTGTGACATCACACCCACACCTAACTGACTGAGTGTGTTTACATGCACTTAATAATCCGATAACTGCAGAAAATCAGATTTTGTCACTAATCTGATCTACACGTTTACATGCACTTGAGTGATCAGATAATGGGGAAACTCCAGGTCTACATGAGTCAGACAGTAATCAGACTTCTGCTTTACAACCAGCCAATAAACTCACCGAAGAAATTTCATCATGCAGCTTTTTTTTCTAAAACACATCACACCACTTTACCTGAAAATATGAACAAACATCATCTAGAAGATGAAGAATATTTAAATCCTTAATTTCGTCAAGCATGTATTTGGTTTCAGTGTCGCTCCAAAAGTGTTTTGCTCCGTCTCGCGACGACGCTGCTCACTTATTTCCAGTACCGCCATCTGTTTTCGCACATGCTCAGACTGAGAAATACGAAAGAAATCAGAATAAGAGTTCACAGCACTGAGAAATCTGATTACTGAGCTGAAATCCAGCCTCTTTATCAGATTTCTTAATCAGATTTCTAGACTGGAGTATGGTGTTTACATGACCATTTGAATAATCAGATAACTGCAGAAATCTGATTATGATCAGATTACTGGGTGCAGATAAATGCACTCAGCCTGAAACACTATGGTCAGTGTTCAAACCTCAAGCCAGAAAAATGGACTTGCTGGTCTTCTTGTCCAAAAAATAAGCGTTGAATTCAAGTTATAGAAAATAAACATTACTTAAGTCACAGCTGTAATATTAGTCAGAGAACAGGACAGAGAAAAGAACCTGTGTGATGAGTTTCACTGTGTTTGAGTAAATTATTAGTCTTCCACACTCACTGATGATCACAGTGTGTGTTTGGTGTTAACTGTGTCTAAAAGCCTGTGAGAGAATAAAGTGCTGATAATTATGGGAAATGATCATTATTATATTATTAATCTATTTTCTCTGATCAGTTGGAAGAGGAAAGATCAGGCAGACAGATTATTTCTACTGCATGTTCTCAACCACAAGTCCACTTTTACTTACGATCATTTGTTCTGCGTGAGTTTAAACTGTTGACCCACAGCTTCAGGAACCTGAAAAGCAACATGTTTATGGACGTGTTAAAGTAAATATACGGGGCAGTTGATTCTCCGAGAATCTGAAATAAAGATCAAGTGTCCCCAGATTTCTGCTGTGCAATGAACTTTGTAGGATCCTCTGATACTCTTATAGTGTGTTTTCACAAAGAAACTACAGATATTTACCAATAATACACAATAAATCACCATCAAAACCCAAAGTAAACTGGGTCCCGACAATGTAACCAGTAGAATCCTTACCAGTCAGATTAATGTTCACATCAACATTTTCGGTGCTGCTCCTCTTTGATCCACAAGTGGATTCCCTTCCTGAAAAAGAGTCAATAAGGTCACATCACAGCTGATTTACAGCAGACAGATATTTTTATTAATCACAAATCTCAGATCTTGGAATATTAATACCTGAGTCAGCATCAGAACCAGCAGCTGTAGACTCTGGAGGAGAGTTCAGATAAATATGGATTAGAACGAGTAGAGTGTAGAGAGGAGAAGGAGATTAACCCATTAACCCACTGCACTGATTCACACAAAGAATTTTATATTTCTGTTCACTGAAGTTTTAATAACTAAAGCTCAAGAACAAGGTTTATTAATATTATGTGTCTTAGTTTATCATGTACAGGATGATGATGATGATGATGATGTATAAACCTGCAGTTACAGATATAAATGAACAACAGTTCTGTTTATATCACAAAACAGAACATTTTAAAAAAGGAACTTTTTTAACATATAATTTTTAATCTCAATGAATTTCTGGCCTTTGTATATTTTAGAAATTGTATTATTAATGACAACACTAAAAAGATTATATTTTAAAATGAAATTGAGGCTTTTATCAGTTTCTGTCTTAATGATTCTACCTACTTTTAATAATTTAATATTTTAATGTTTTAATAAACATGTACATTTTTTTCTAAAAAAAAGAATGGTATATTTACTTTGACTATATCAACATATTATGCAAATTCATTCAATGGTATTGTTGTTGTTGTTTGTTGTTGTACTCAACTTTTAATCTGTAGTGTACATGATTACTGCTCATTAGAGAGTAGGTGGTGATGAAACTCTATACACTATAGATAGCATGTAATGCTAATACTAGCTATTCAGTGAAACTCCAGTGAAGAATATTTTGTCTTTATGGTAAAAACTGAACTAATTATATTAAATATATTTATGGTGATGCTCCGGCGCGCCACCACGATCCAGGAGGATAAGCGGTTTCAAAATGCTGATTACGCCCAAATCCTATATTTTTAACCAATTCTTTTTCACAACATTAATATACAGACATTAACATACATTACATTAATAACACATATCACAATTAGCTAATGACCAGATTTTCAAAAGTTTCCAGGTGAATAAATCTCAGGAATGCAGTGATTCAGACAAAATTTCAGAATAAATCTGACCATAAACATTCAGTAAATGTGTCAAGATTAGATTTGGACCCATCATTTCATATCAGGAGAGAAAGTAAGAGAGGGGGTCTTAGCCTGGGGGCTTCTTCTGCCAAGTTACCCTGTTTTATGGTTTTATCATACAGAACTCAGACTGCTCACCTGATCTACTGTACCTGAACAGTCTTCACTTATTACTACATTGCCAAAAGTATTCACTCACCCATCCAAAACATTGAATTCAGGTGTTCCAATCACTTCCATGGCCACAGGTGTATAAAACCGAGCACCTAGGCCTGCAGACTGCTTCTACAGACATTAGTGAAAGAATGGGGCTCTCAGGAGCTCAGTGAACTCCAGCGTGGTACTGTGATCGGATGCCACCTGTGCAACAAGTCCAGTCGTGAAATTTCCTCGCTACTAAATATTCCACAGTCAACTGTCAGTGGTATTATAACAAAGTGGAAGTGATTGGGAACAACAGCAACTCAGCCGCGAAGTGGTCGGCCACGTAAAATGACAGAGCGGGGTCAGCGGATGCTGAGGCGCATAGTGCGCAGAGGTCACCAACTTTCTGCAGAGCCAATCGCTACAGACGTCCAAACTTCATGTGACCTTCAGATTAGCTCAAGAACAGCGTAGAGAGCTTCATGGAATGGGTTTCCATGGCCGAGCAGCTCCATGGCCGAGCAGCTTACATCACCAAGCGCAATGCAAAGCGTCGAATGCAGTGGAGTAAAGCGCCGCCACTGGACTGAACAGGAAGGGGCCGTCCCCAGACTGTTCCCACGAAGTTGGGAGCATGAAATTGTCCAAAATCTCTTGCTGCTGAAGCATTAAGAGTTCCTTTCACTGGAATTAAGGGGCCGAGCCCAACTCCTGAACAACAACCCCACACCATAACCCCCCACCCACCGAACTTTACACTTGGCACAACGACAGAACCAGAACCTCACTGTGGAATTAGACCTCCGCATTTAACCCATCCGTGCAGTGAAACACTCGCATACATGCACACTAGTAAACACACACACTAGGGGGCAGTGAGCACACTTGCCCGGAGCAATGGGCAGCCCTATCCACGGCACCCGGGGAGCAATTGGGGTTAGGTGCCTTGCTCAAGGGCACTTCAGTCATGGACTGTCAGCCGAGGCGATTGAACCGGCAACCTTCCGGTCACCAGGCTGGTTCCCTAACAACTGCCCAATGCAGTCAGACACCATTCTCCTGGCAACCGCCAAACCCAGACTCATCCATCGGATTGCCAGACAGAGAAGTGTGATTCGTCACTCCAGAGAACATGCACCAGTGCACAAAGCAAGGTCCATAAAGACATGGATGAGCGAGTTTGGTGTGGAAGAACTTGACTGGACTGCACAGAGTCCTGACCTCAACCCGACCGAACACCTTTGGGATGAATTATAGCGGAGACTGCGAGCCAGGCCTTCTCGTCCAACATCAGTGTCTGACCTCACAAATGCGCTTCTGGAAGAAGGTCAAAAATTCCCATAAACACTCCTGACCCTTGTGGAAAGCCTTCCCAGAAGAGTTGAAGCTGTTATAGCTGCAAAGGGTGGGCCGACATCATATTAAACCCTATGGATTAAGAATCGGATCTCACTCAATTTCATATGCGTGTGAAGACAGACGAGCCAATACTTTTGGCAATATAGTGTATCACTCTGAACATGAAGCTTCCATAGTTTGCACAGAAAGATGACGCTGTGTTGTGGTAAATCAAGTGGAGAATTCTGTCATTGACCTGAGTCGAGTTGATCTTACTACACTAAACATGCTCTTCAGCAGATTATTACATAGTTTCTAAAGAAAGAACGAGTTGGAGAATTAGCAGAAATTAGTCTACAAACTCTGGAGTTACTCATGATAAAATATGTGTACACAGTTGTTCATTATTCTGCGGGATGAAGTCTAAAGAGGAAGTTATTCAGGTGAGATTCTGAACATAAACTTAGCAAACATCACTAATTTAAACACCAGAACAATCTCTGTTTATATTGTACCGAAATAGTTTTACAGCATTACTAAATGTCTGAAATGTTTATATAATGTACTTTATGCAGCTCATAGTTGTAAGTACTGGTTAATGTAGCTGAGTGATGTCTGTATTTATATGGAAGCTGAACTGAAAGATCATTTGTAATGTTTAGGGTTAATTCATTGTTTAACCTTCCAGAGCGAGACACTGTACAGAGTTAATGTTGTTCTGCTCTCACAGTGTGTTCTGGTTTCTCTGAGCAGTGTGGTTTAGGGGTCTCTTTGCTGTGTGATAAACACTTAGAGAAACCTGAACACACCGTGAGAACAGAACAGCATTAACTCTGTACAGCAGCTTCCTATGGAAGGTTAAAAATGAATCCATGTAAATTAAATAAATACATTTATTTATTGCTGCTTTTATGTTTAGACATTTTTGACAAAATTATGCAGAGAATATTTTGATCCTCAAATATTAACCATTTAAACCCACAGTGATAAACTACTTACCGTTGCTGAAGATTACATTTGGATGATGATTGTCTCTTTTACCTGAAAGCAAGAAGTTAATTTATTGACTTTATCAATTCATCGATTCATTTATGAACAAAAATATACATCCACAAACCTGAATCTATTTCACAGAGAATAAAAGTCACAGGCAGAAATCACTGCAGACTGCAGCTGTCATACGACTCAGCTGGATGAACTCTACACAACTTCCTAAATCCCTAACCTGTAATAAGGCATATTTCAAAACCAACTGTCTCAGACTAAACATCGGTCTTTCACAGAATTTCTTTTGTTGGTGTATCAGAGCTGAGACTAAGCTTGTTTGTGCTTTATGTGCTCCAGAGAACAGCAGTGTTGATAAATATGTGGTAATAAATCATTTTACTATGAACTGAAACTGTAAAGTGATGTGTTGAAGTTCTGATTATTATAAAAGGACTAAAGTTATAAAAGCTCTCATTTATCAGTACTGAACAAGCAGCTCCTCCATCTCTGCGCTCCACTATACATGTCTCTTCACCATTTTTTCCCTCAGCCTCCTAGGCTAAATGGCTAAATCACTCGTTCAGTTACGTCATTGACCATCTCAGACTACAGGACTCGTGAATGAAGTCGTACAAACAAAACATGTTTGAAAATATCGAAAGGCCTTCGATCACTTCAGAGCTCAATGAGAAAAGAATGAAGCACTAGCAGATCATCTGTGTCATTGATTGCTTCTGATTGAGCTCCCAACCTAGAGAATCACTTCAGATTGTCTCACACTGAGTTTAAGAACAGCTGGAAACATCAGCAGCAACATTCACTCAGTAGAACTCTGGAGACGTTCTTTTAGCAGAGCATGTGATAGAGTATTTATAATACGTTTAATATTTCTATTTGAAATAGAATCTGTGGTGATAGTGTCTATACTCACCATTTATCCTCTTCTTTTGAAGGAAAAAGAAGATGACCCCAACCAGCATGACCAGCAAAGACCACATCCCTCCAACAGTCACTCCTACAATCACTCCTCCACTCAGACCACTCTGACAGTCACTGTATTTCCCGTCTGTAGACAAAAAATCCTCCGTTTAACTGCACTGATAGCAGAAAGTTGTGATTCTAAATTGTGGCCTCCTCTTCTATCATGAATCTGTGAAGGACAATGATTTTGCTATTTAAGCTACAGAAATTCACCTAGAGTTTCATAAAAGCTTCATCCTTGGCAACATGCAGCTTCAAATGAACCTCCAACGTCTGATCACCTTATTACATCAATAAAACGTCCAACATCATTTAGTGAATTCACCACATTTGATATCAGCTAAATAACCTCACAGACTCAATGTTTTACAGTTAAAGATGAAATACATTATGATGTGAATAAACTAACATTAGCTGAGGTAACAGATGAACAGCATTTGTCTGTTTATGTTACAGACTTTAGGAGGTGCTCAGAGGAGCTGAGCAGTGCTGGACGTCACAGACTGGTAGAACACATCAACACTGAATGCAGGCAGCCGTGTGTGAACCTCCTCAACAACCACTGTTTCCCATTTCTGGATGCTGCGTGTTGATGTGTGCAGTGTGTGTGGCAGCTTTTTAGAGTCTGCAGATGAGTAGAACTTAATCCAAAAGATAATGTAAAAGAACTGCAATGCAAACAGGAGGGGAGGGCTCTATTCCTCTAATATTTTCTTTTTTCCCACCATTACAAGCCATGAATGTGGACAAACACAGATTTAATTACCCAATTGTTTAGTTAATGGTGTGTTGAGGGAGCTGTGATTCACAAAACAGTTGTAATCTGCTTTTTCATCCTCCTGGATCTCCACACTCTTCCTCAGCTGGTAGGTTTCATCTTCATTGGGTCTGACTCCTGAAGATGTTAGTAGATGTTCAGGCAGTGAAGTGTGGCACATTCTCAGTGTAATCTCCACGTCTTTGGGGTAGAAGCCCGTGGCCAGGCAGGTCAGGGTCAGCTTCTTCGATTCAGTTACAGATTTCTTCACAAACACATGAACATCTGGTGGAGCTAAAAACGGAGTAAGTGTGAATGCAAAATTTGAAATTCAACCAGAATTCAGATCTCTATCAAAATTAAAAACTATGTATATAATTCATACATAATTAAATGGTTAAGATGAAAATAAGTTATTCAGAAGTTATTCAGAGTGGTTCAATATTTTTTAAAAAGATTTCAACACATCTAAAAGCTCCCTTACAGGTCCCTCCTCACTGTTTATCATTGCTTTACCATCATCATCATTCCATTTAAGCTCAGAAGACTCGTGTAGGTTCACTGGTGGTTCTGGATAGTAAATAAAATGTCTATATATGTGTTGTAGTCATGGCGACCCCTGGTTCCTATCACCACCACTGTAAAGACATCTGAACCATTTCACACCAAACCACTCTGAATCACTCTGATTACATCTCACACACTGAATTATGGAGAAAAATTAGAAAAATGGGGGTAATTCCCCTTTAATGCTATATTTATCTTTACTGCAGTGAATACAGAGAAAGCTGTTATTTGCAAAATAATTACACTACTATTACTACTACTACTACTACTACTACTAATAATAATAATAATAATAATAGTTACTATTACTCTAATAATGGCAAATATCCAAAATATTACATGGTTTGAGGTTATTACTACTAATAATGACAAGGTTGCCAACTCTCATGTTTTTTTTTGTGAGACTGATTTTGGGTCTCACAGAATTCACATCGGAAATTTCCCATTCATTTAAAATATGGAGTCAGCAAAAAAATTGTGAGGGATTGTGGGATAGTGTGCAGTGTGAACATTACATGTGAAAAGCTGAGCTGGCTTCAACTTTATACGAATTACATGAAGCGCTGACCAATCGGGCAAAAGCAACTGTCCATCACAATGAGAATGTGCTTTCATAGTTCTGTCTGGATGACATGGATGAGAAGTTAGTAACAGCTGAGCCTGGGTTCCCATTCTGTACGATACAAAATGGGTAGAAAGTATGGTGGCCTACAAGACCCTATTCATAGTACAATTAAAAACATAATCAAAGTCATAAACATGCTGCAAAACAAAATCATAAACATGCTGCAAACTGTCATCAACACGACTACACCTGAACTGAATTTCACAAACGCACTGCAAACAGAGAAAACACTTTCATCAACACGACTACACCTGAACTGCATTTCACCAAAGCACTGCAAACAGAGAAAACACTTTCATCAACATGACTACACCTGAACTGCATTTCACAAACGCACTGCAGAGAGGAGGATAGTAAGGTCTAGTGGACCAACAGAAGGAAGATGCCAACTCCAGTGATATAGAAGTGTGTTGCACTGTAATACCATTGCTAAATGTTGCTACAGTTGATATGGTTGATCACCTCCAAAGACTCAACAGCAACAGTTCAAGGCCAAAACCCATTAATGTGATTATACATTTTATCTGATGATGGTAAAGAGACGTGCTCTTTACAGCTATGATTCAAAGATGATCCCACAGAAGCTGACAAAACAGCAAGACAATGCCCAGAGCCTGAGGTGGAGTGTGCTTAGCAAAAACTTAGCAAAACTTAGCAAACATCACTAATTTAAACACCAGAACAATCTCTGTTTATATTGTACCGAAATAGTTTTACAGCATTACTAAATGTCTGAAATGTTTATATAATGTACTTTATGCAACTCATAGTTGTAAGTACTGGTTAATGTAGCTGAGTGATGTCTGTATTTATATGGAAGCTGAACTGAAAGATCATTTGTAATGTTTAGGGTTAATTCATTGTTTAACCTTCCAGAGCGAGACACTGTACAGAGTTAATGTTGTTCTGCTCTCACAGTGTGTTCTGGTTTCTCTGAGCAGTGTGGTTTAGGGGTCTGTTTGCTGTGTGATAAACACTCTTAGAGAAACCTGAACACACCGTGAGAACAGAACAGCATTAACTCTGTACAGCAGCTTCCTATGGAAGGTTAAAAATGAATCCATGTAAATTAAATAAATACATTTATTTATTGCTGCTTTTATGTTTAGACATTTTTGACAAAATTATGCAGAGAATATTTTGATCCTCAAATATTAACCATTTAAACCCACAGTGATAAACTACTTACCGTTGCTGAAGATTACATTTGGATGATGATTGTCTCTTTTACCTGAAAGCAAGAAGTTAATTTATTGACTTTATCAATTCATCGATTCATTTATGAACAAAAATATACATCCACAAACCTGAATCTATTTCACAGAGAATAAAAGTCACAGGCAGAAATCACTGCAGACTGCAGCTGTCATACGACTCAGCTGGATGAACTCTACACAACTTCCTAAATCCCTAACCTGTAATAAGGCATATTTCAAAACCAACTGTCTCAGACTAAACATCGGTCTTTCACAGAATTTCTTTTGTTGGTGTATCAGAGCTGAGACTAAGCTTGTTTGTGCTTTATGTGCTCCAGAGAACAGCAGTGTTGATAAATATGTGGTAATAAATCATTTTACTATGAACTGAAACTGTAAAGTGATGTGTTGAAGTTCTGATTATTATAAAAGGACTAAAGTTATAAAAGCTCTCAGACATTTATCAGTACTGAACAAGCAGCTCCTCCATCTCTGCGCTCCACTGTACATGTCTCTTCACCATTTTTTCCCTCAGCCTCCTAGGCTAAATGGCTAAATCACTCGTTCAGTTACGTCATTGACCATCTCAGACTACAGGACTCGTGAATGAAGTCGTACAAACAAAACATGTTTGAAAATATCGAAAGGCCTTCGATCACTTCAGAGCTCAATGAGAAAAGAATGAAGCACTAGCAGATCATCTGTGTCATTGATTGCTTCTGATTGAGCTCCCAACCTAGAGAATCACTTCAGATTGTCTCACACTGAGTTTAAGAACAGCTGGAAACATCAGCAGCAACATTCACTCAGTAGAACTCTGGAGACGTTCTTTTAGCAGAGCATGTGATAGAGTATTTATAATACGTTTAATATTTCTATTTGAAATAGAATCTGTGGTGATAGTGTCTATACTCACCATTTATCCTCTTCTTTTGAAGGAAAAAGAAGATGACCCCAACCAGCATGACCAGCAAAGACCACATCCCTCCAACAGTCACTCCTACAATCACTCCTCCACTCAGACCACTCTGACAGTCACTGTATTTCCCGTCTGTAGACAAAAAATCCTCCGTTTAACTGCACTGATAGCAGAAAGTTGTGATTCTAAATTGTGGCCTCCTCTTCTATCATGAATCTGTGAAGGACAATGATTTTGCTATTTAAGCTACAGAAATTCACCTAGAGTTTCATAAAAGCTTCATCCTTGGCAACATGCAGCTTCAAATGAACCTCCAACGTCTGATCACCTTATTACATCAATAAAACGTCCAACATCATTCAGTGAATTCACCACATTTGATATCAGCTAAATAACCTCACAGACTCAATGTTTTACAGTTAAAGATGAAATACATTATGATGTGAATAAACTAACATTAGCTGAGGTAACAGATGAACAGCATTTGTCTGTTTATGTTACAGACTTTTGGAGGTGCTCAGAGGAGCTGAGCAGTGCTGGACGTCACAGACTGGTAGAACACATCAACACTGAATGCAGGCAGCCGTGTGTGAACCTCCTCAACAACCACTGTTTCCCATTTCTGGATGCTGCGTGTTGATGTGTGCAGTGTGTGTGGCAGCTTTTTAGAGTCTGCAGATGAGTAGAACTTAATCCAAAAGATAATGTAAAAGAACTGCAATGCAAACAGGAGGGGAGGGCTCTATTCCTCTAATATTTTCTTTTTTCCCACCATTACAAGCCATGAATGTGGACAAACACAGATTTAATTACCCAATTGTTTAGTTAATGGTGTGTTGAGGGAGCTGTGATTCACAAAACAGTTGTAATCTGCTTTTTCATCCTCCTGGATCTCCACACTCTTCCTCAGCTGGTAGGTTTCATCTTCATTGGGTCTGACTCCTGAAGATGTTAGTAGATGTTCAGGCAGTGAAGTGTGGCACATTCTCAGTGTAATCTCCACGTCTTTGGGGTAGAAGCCCGTGGCCAGGCAGGTCAGGGTCAGCTTCTTCGATTCAGTTACAGATTTCTTCACAAACACATGAACATCTGGTGGAGCTAAAAACGGAGTAAGTGTGAATGCAAAATTTGAAATTCAACCAGAATTCAGATCTCTATCAAAATTAAAAACTATGTATATAATTCATACATAATTAAATGGTTAAGATGAAAATAAGTTATTCAGAAGTTATTCAGAGTGGTTCAATATTTTTTAAAAAGATTTCAACACATCTAAAAGCTCCCTTACAGGTCCCTCCTCACTGTTTATCATTGCTTTACCATCATCATCATTCCATTTAAGCTCAGAAGACTCGTGTAGGTTCACTGGTGGTTCTGGATAGTAAATAAAATGTCTATATATGTGTTGTAGTCATGGCGACCCCTGGTTCCTATCACCACCACTGTAAAGACATCTGAACCATTTCACACCAAACCACTCTGAATCACTCTGATTACATCTCACACACTGAATTATGGAGAAAAATTAGAAAAATGGGGGTAATTCCCCTTTAATGCTATATTTATCTTTACTGCAGTGAATACAGAGAAAGCTGTTATTTGCAAAATAATTACACTACTATTACTACTACTACTACTACTACTACTACTAATAATAATAATAATAATAGTTACTATTACTCTAATAATGGCAAATATCCAAAATATTACATGGTTTGAGGTTATTACTACTAATAATGACAAGGTTGCCAACTCTCATGTTTTTTTTTTGTGAGACTGATTTTGGGTCTCACAGAATTCACATCGGAAATTTCCCATTCATTTAAAATATGGAGTCAGCAAAAAAATTGTGAGGGATTGTGGGATAGTGTGCAGTGTGAACATTACATGTGAAAAGCTGAGCTGGCTTCAACTTTATACGAATTACATGAAGCGCTGACCAATCGGGCAAAAGCAACTGTCCATCACAATGAGAATGTGCTTTCATAGTTCTGTCTGGATGACATGGATGAGAAGTTAGTAACAGCTGAGCCTGGGTTCCCATTCTGTACGATACAAAATGGGTAGAAAGTATGGTGGCCTACAAGACCCTATTCATAGTACAATTAAAAACATAATCAAAGTCATAAACATGCTGCAAAACAAAATCATAAACATGCTGCAAACTGTCATCAACACGACTACACCTGAACTGAATTTCACAAACGCACTGCAAACAGAGAAAACACTTTCATCAACACGACTACACCTGAACTGCATTTCACCAAAGCACTGCAAACAGAGAAAACACTTTCATCAACATGACTACACCTGAACTGCATTTCACAAACGCACTGCAGAGAGGAGGATAGTAAGGTCTAGTGGACCAACAGAAGGAAGATGCCAACTCCAGTGATATAGAAGTGTGTTGCACTGTAATACCATTGCTAAATGTTGCTACAGTTGATATGGTTGATCACCTCCAAAGACTCAACAGCAACAGTTCAAGGCCAAAACCCATTAATGTGATTATACATTTTATCTGATGATGGTAAAGAGACGTGCTCTTTACAGCTATGATTCAAAGATGATCCCACAGAAGCTGACAAAACAGCAAGACAATGCCCAGAGCCTGAGGTGGAGTGTGCTAGGAATGCTGCACGCTACAGAGGAACAAAAGCTTACATTGGTGGAAAACAAAATTCTGCTGAAACAGAAAAGTACTGAGCATTAACATGGTGCATGAACCATCAGCAGGTGGTTTGGGTACTTTTGTAGCTAAAAGATATAGAGCGCATTTTCTTCTTCTTCGGTTCATTAAGGAGCTGATCTGATTAATGAAAATGTTCTGCTTTTACCCACTGAGCTGGTTATAGATTGGTATTGGCTGCTACTGGACTCTGGTCTGAGAGTACAAAGTCATCAGATGAGTTAAACTTGTTTAGTGTGTAGAATGGACTGTAACATTTCAGGTGGTTGCCGCTACAAATTTACTTGTATGTATGTATGTATTTACACAATAATGGCAGTTTAGACTGCTATACAGGCCACCACAGAAATGCGAGGGCTACATAGAAATTTGAAGGCTGCCACCGCATCACGTATGATATGTGAGAATAAAAGTCCCCCTTTGTGGTCAATATGTGTGACTCGTGCTATCTGCATAGGCATGAAGGTATAAATAATGCCCATAAATTATGCTAAGAATGTAATCAGTGTCTGAAATATGAAGAATTCACAACAGGAAATAGACAAGTAATGTTTTTAACTGAAAAGTTTATGTCTAATAATATGTATGACTACCTGTAATATTTTATGTTACTTTACACTCAAACTGCATTCACAGATTTGCTTTAACATGTTAAATATCACATTTCTTTCATCTTTATGGAGCTGCTTTGTGCTCAGGGACTCAGTGATGCTGGAACAGGTAAGGGTCTTCCCCAAACTGCTGACACAAAGCTGGAAGCATATAATTGTCTAGAATGTCTTTGTGCTGTAGCATCAACATCACGCTTCACTGGAACTGAGGGGCCCAAACCCTGGACCAAACTTTGTCAGTGAAACTTTGTCAGACAAACAGTTGACACTATTCCAGTAGGTAATGTTCTCCTGACATCAGCCAATCCAGATTCACCCATCAGACTGCCAGATAGCGAAAAGTTCTTCCCTCCACAGAATACATTTCCACTGCTCCAGAGTCCAGTGTGGTGCTTTACACCACTGCAGCTGATGCTTGGCACTAAACATAGTGATCTTAGACTTGTGTTTAGCTGCTCAACCATCGAGACCCATTACATGATGCTCCCAGTGCACAATTCTTGTGCTGATGTTGCTTCCAGAGGCAGCTTGGAACTCATTCTACTGTCAATGTTTATCCATGGACTGACTCTTGACTGACTATTGGTGTTATATGCCTGTTAGCAATGGGTGCGGCTGAACCACTTGAACTCAATAATTAGGGGGGGTGGCCACATACTTTTGGCACATAGTGTATGAACACTAATATAATACTTGGGGGAGATTTTAAGGCAATGTGTAGTGAAAACAATAATGGGATTTTTTAGGTTACAAACTAATCTTTACAACCCACAGACTTTGATGTTCGCATGGTGACTGTGCAGTCTTGTAGTGATTTTTGGCTGATCTGGATGGTTCTAACCTACAATGTAGAAAAAGTTAGTACTGAGCTGCCTGCAGTTCGTACAGATCATACATCTATCTTTATATCAATTAATGCAGTTGATGAAGAGGATGGCATCAGATTTTGTAGGACTTACTGGATGTTAAGCAACTTAATTAAGACTTCAAACATAAGGATTCTGATATTATCAAAAAACATTTAGACAGGCTTGTAGCTGTAAATAATTTAGGTTATATTGGGAACTAACAAAATGCGAGATGTTTGGCTATTAGAATGAATAAAATGATTGAAGGGGGAGAAAAAGGCAAGAGAGGAATTTATTATTAAAGGAATTATTACTCTAGGCGATGAACCAAATGTAACCGAAGAAGTTCTTCAGTATATGATGGAATTACAGGGGTGTTTAGACAGAATTTATGAGGTAAAGGCTAAGGGTATCAGATCAAAATGTGGTGGAATAATACAGATGGCTTAGAAAGACAAAACAGTGATTGATTAATCTGTGCAACAGTGTAGTTACAAATGATTTAATGAATATTTCAAAAAATTTAATCACTGATTATCACTCTGTATTATAGCAATGGCATAAACAAGTGCCACTGGATTCAGTCTCAAATAATCTGGACAGTGGTTGTTTTGATAATGACGATTTGAGCAATATATGTCATACGAATCTTAGCATCATAGAGATTATTATCAACATCAATAAAGTTATGAGTGATAACGATGGACTTTCCACTGAATTATATACAGTTTTCCAGGATATTATCAGTTTATTTATTCTCTCAGTATTTGTTGAAGTTAAAAGCAAAGTTATTTAATCTAGTTTCATTTAAAACAAGCAGTATTGAATCAGTTTCGAGGATCTCATGCAGCTCAGCATGTAAAGCAGGCAACTGAGGGGATGTTGGATACGTGAAGAATAGACAAGCACCATGTGACACTCAATATCAAAGAACTCAGAATGAGATTAGGAGCAAAAACTGGATCAACACATCCCTACTTAAAATGAACTTGTTTTTGGACATATCAGCTGTATTACTACATTCTCATAGAAACAGTCTATTAAAAAATAAAAAGTATATAAATAATTGATTTACTTTTGGTACTAGGTAAATATCACGTTCATGAAACAAAGTGGGGTAACTTAAATGCTTTCAGAACAGCCCTAATTAAATACATTGTCTGTATTAAGATTTCTAAGGAAAAAGAAAGCATTCAAATTACCGCACTTTGTAACTTGAAAGTGGGGTAACTTAAATGCTTTCAGAACAGCCCTAATTAAATATATTGTCTGTATTATATAATAAAGACTGTGTGCTTGATGAATTTGTAATTATCTTTGTGTGATACCTTCTGATTTCTTATGTGGATGAATGTATGTCTTTAAAAATACTAGTAATTCATTACTAATTACATTTAATTACAAAAGACTAATGACTTTTCTCAAACTGTGCAAAATTACAGTAACACTTTACTGTAGGATTCTGTCCATACAGCTACATGACACCTAGTGATGGCAAACTGAAGCTTTCTGAACTGAAGCTTTCCTCCGAACTGTGTTGTGAAGAGGTTCATTACTGGAACCACACAGTGCACATTAGTGGCATCTGGTGGCCAAAACCACAAAGTGCTTCGTGTATCTGGTGTACAACGGATGTTGTTGTTTTGTGTTCCATCGCATTAAAAACATGACATTTGTTTTTTCAATAAAACAACTGATAAAATGAAATTGTTTGTTGCGCATGTTTTCCAAATCTTATTGTTGATGGGTACAAATATCCAGGGCTGAGCAGAATGCTTAGAAAAAGTAGTGATGGCTGAATTATGGACTGTATTCTATTACAATGCATTAAACAATAATGTATTCAGAATAAATACAGTGATTTAACCGTTATTTTAATGCCATCAATTTTTATTATTTTTTATAATAGTTTTCTTATTAAATATTCTACCTTATTTGATGGTAAACGTTCAGTGCTTCCAAACTACTGAACACCCTCTTTTTCTTACTGGTTCCATTCTACTCCCTATTTCTCTCTCTCTCTCTCTCTCTCTCTCTCTCTCTCTCTCCTTGAACGACCCTCGAAGCACATGCAAAGATTTGCTACTTTTGAATCACTTCCTGAAGCAGTCACGTGGTTGTGTGCTGAAACGGATCTTTAAACGTCAGTGGTCACATGATCATTGTAGAACGAATCAAGCATCGACACAGTGGTTTGAAATGACCGGTGTCGTTTTTGTGATACATGCCTAAAAGCATAAGATTGTCACGACAACTGACATAACCCTACATAAATGTTTATCTGGTTATTCCAAAAGGCATCAGATAATTGGAATCCAACAGAGAGACCTTGCCTATATATATACATATATATATATATATATATATATATATATATATATATATATATGTATATATATATATATATCGGCATTATATCGTGCCCCTCAGTAGAACAAATCGCTAATCCAAGTCTTTTATTCCTTCTGCTATCAAGCTACTAAATGCGGATAACAGTCTTTTTAAATGATGGTTATAGCTATTCGTTGTGTCCTTGCATCAACTCCTTATTCATCTTTATATGTGGATTTGTTGTCTCTGACATACATTACTGTTTTATATATAAGTAGACATATATGTACAGTTGTGTGTATGGAAGGGGAAAGCTGCAAATGAATTGCCCTCTTTGGGATTAATACAATACTCTGAATCTGAATCTGAATCATTCGTTCTAAAGGTTACATTTGCCAATTTTGATTAAAATTAGCTAAAGTAGCCTTTATGACAGATAACACCTGTTGGAATAATAATTTGTAAACATTTATGTAGGGTTATGTCAGTTGTCATTACAAGCTAGCGTAGGTGTCATGTAGCCTTATGAACCGCACCCTACAGTAAAGGGTTACCAAAATGACAGTAGAATTTACCGGTCTGGTTTCTGGTTTTCCTAGTTAGTTTGCTAAAGCCTGTGCCAGAGTTTAGATCTGTGAGCCATTGTCTCTTTTTCATTTGGTTTGGTTGGTTTCACACTGCAACAGCTGAAGTGCACCAAATTACACATGTTTGTTTATCCATCAGAAATTTTGCAAAGACATAAGTGTGCTGTTACTCTCACATTCACCAAAATCAACACTCTAGTTCGCTATTATTTTACTTCACTATTATTATAAGGGAATAAAGGTTAATTCAGTCAGATTTTTGGCTGAGCAATTTTTGGCGAACAATGCCTTCATTGTTTGGTACAAACCCAAGTGTGGGCGCAATGTTAAAGTTCTCCTAGTTACTCTTTGAAACCTACACAAATCTCTCCCAACTGTAAAATGCAACGGATTTTTATTTCAGTACTTTATTTAGAAACAGCCAATCAATGGCACTGTTAGAAAACCTAGAAACTAGCTTGCAGAATCAGTTCAGAACCAGCTGCCTTCAAACACATTTTGCTCACCGTACAGCTGTAGCAGGTAATCAGTGTTCTTAAGTGGGTTTAGAGCTGTGTTACAGTAAAACGTGGACCTGCTGGGGGTACTGGGGGCTGATTTAAGAACCATGGATCTACACGCTAATGGCTGTGTGGTTCAAATCAGCATTTTAAGCAGTCTAACAGTGGATACACCACCTGAAGATTTCACACCAGCCACGAGAAACTCTCACTCCAATCACCCCTAAGATAGTCGGCAACCCTGATAATAATGAGTATGAAATTATAGATTAATTATGGCTGCAAGATCCATAATTAAGGATATCATTCTTAAAGCAATCAATAGATTGTTCATTTGGATAAGTTCATTTAGGAACTTGATTAGTGTGAATTCATGTAATTGTTCTGTATACTGTATTTTGCTGTATTTACTCATCTGTATTTTATGTAAGGTCAATAAAAGGTTAAACTCATAATATGTCCTGCATGAATTACTTACTGTAATTAAAAAAAGCAGATCTGTGGAAATAAAGAAAGTACAACAATAACAAGTGTCCAAACACTCACTCAGTTTGGTGTCAGTAGTGCTGTATTGCAAATACATCTTCAGCCAGTGCTCACAGTCACATCTCTGATCAACAGGTCTGCCATTCCACTTCTCCTCCAACGCTTTAGCCTGACTGACTGAGGCTGACCATTTCCTCGAGGTCCAGTTATACGAGATTAAACTCTGTCCATCATAGGCGTATTCATGAGTGCAATTTAAAACTGAAACTGAGCCGTCAGAATGTTTTTCACCCTCACAGCCGATTCTCCACTGAAGAGTGTGATTTTCTGAAATATAAATGAAGAACATAGACAGTCATAATTCACTGAACATCATCAAACACACTGACTTTTTATGCTTTATGAGGACGGTAAAATGTTTTAGGAAGGTATGTACATTAAATCACACTTTGTGAGTGCGGTCGGCTCTTGTGTGGCTTTATTGTTAACTAGGCTAACTACTCTAGCTGATGTTGGCTCCTTACAGAAACAGTGAAAATACATTTCTCTGACTGACTAACATTTTGGTGCATCGTCCACTGAGAAAGAAAAGACCTCATGGAGAAGATAAGAAGTTCATTTCAGCATGCAGTGTCCCGGTTAGCTGAAGCGTTAGCATTAGCTCATCTGAAGAGGCAGCCTACATTACACATCTAATACAAAATCTAAGCTGTGCTTAAAACAGTGGCTTATTTATTATATAGAACACTATTTTGGGATTCTGCCTTTTAGTGGTATCTGAAAACATAGTGCTGAAGATCCAGTGCACTCAAACAATCCCACAATGCACCACAAAAAGTACTGTACAATTGATGTAGTCTAGTGGATAGTGGATACCCATAATGCACTGCATTGTTTGTAAATAATAAGCAAACTTGTACAACATTAGACTCCAAAATTGTTTCCAACCATCACAAATTCACTTCCCTACAATAGTGTTTTATATAGTGATCCAGATTGTCTAATGTAGGCTGTAGTGATTAGAGGACCATTTCAGACACGACACGACTGATGTCCCTCAGCTATTTTTGAACAGTGAAACATGTTTTCCTCTGTATGCTGCTATATGTTGGGGTTATTTTAAATTTTAGTGTGCTGTCACCTATGAAAACTAACTCTTTTCATTTTGAACAGAATTAGTCAGATTCCACATTCCTGGTCAGACAGGATTCCTCTGAAGGTTCATGTCCAAGAAAAAACAGAGCTGACTTGTTAAAGTGTGTCCTGAACATGACATTGAACAGAATCATTTAAATGATCATCTAAGCAGAATATAATTGTACATCAAACGTTCTCCTCTGCATGAGGAAATTGAAATAAATTATAAAATGAAAAGAATGCTCTCACCTGACTCATCGTGTCTGAAGGCCTTCATCTGTATGTTGAGGATCTTGTTTAACTGTTGTCCATTGTACTTCAGTTTATCAGTGCCTGCTGTCCACTCACTCTCCTTTATCTCCTTCATCCAGTCCTGTTTAGGAGTCCTGACCCCGTCTGTACTGCTGTAGGAGTCAATCTGTCTGTCATCCAGCAGAGTCACTGCACTGAACTCATAGACTCTGTCTGAAGAGTTTTTAGACCGGACAGTGTAGAGATAATACAGAGAGTGTTCATCTGTGGAGAAACAGAGAAATGAACAGTCTGGATAGAGTACAGGGAACACAGAGAGTGTTTATCTGTGAAGACACAGAGAAATGAACAGTCTGGATAGAGTACAGGGAACACAGAGAGTGTTTATCTGTGAAGACACAGAGAAATGAACAGTCTGGATAGAGTACAGGTAACACAGAGCGTTTATCTGTGGAGACACAGAGAAATGAACAGTCTGGATAGAGTACAGGTAACACAGAGAGCGTTTATCTGTGAAGACACAGAGAAATGAACAGTCTGGACAGAGTACAGGTACCACAGCCAGTGTTTATCTGTGAAGACACAGAGAAATGAACAGTCTGGACAGAGTACAGGTAACACAGACAGTGTTTATCTGTGAAGACACAGAGAAATGAACAGTCTGGATAGAGTACAGGTAACACAGACAGTGTTTATCTGTGAAGACACAGAGAAATGAACAGTCTGGATAGAGTACAGGTAACACAGAGAGTGTTTATCTGTGAAGACACAGAGAAATGAACAGTCTGGATAGAGTACAGGGAACACAGAGAGCGTTTATCTGTGAAGACACAGAGAAATGAACAGTCTGGATAGAGTACAGGTAACACAGAGCGTTTATCTGTGGAGACACAGAGAAATGAACAGTCTGGATAGAGTACAGGTAACACAGAGAGCGTTTATCTGTGGACAAACAGAGAAATGAACAGTCTGGATAGAGTACAGGTAACACAGAGAGCGTTTATCTGTGAAGACACAGAGAAATGAACAGTCTGGATAGAGTACAGGGAACACAGAGAGCGTTTATCTGTGAAGACACAGAGAAATGAACAGTCTGGATAGAGTACAGGTAACACAGACAGTGTTTATCTGTGAAGACACAGAGAAATGAACAGTCTGGATAGAGTACAGGGAACACAGAGAGCGTTTATCTGTGAAGACACAGAGAAATGAACAGTCTGGATAGAGTACAGGTAACACAGAGCGTTTATCTGTGGAGACACAGAGAAATGAACAGTCTGGATAGAGTACAGGTAACACAGAGCGTTTATCTGTGAAGACACAGAGAAATGAACAGTCTGGATAGAGTACAGGTAACACAGAGAGCGTTTATCTGTGGACAAACAGAGAAATGAACAGTCTGGATAGAGTACAGGGAACACAGAGAGCGTTTATCTGTGAAGACACAGAGAAATGAACAGTCTGGATAGAGTACAGGGAACACAGAGAGCGTTTATCTGTGAAGACACAGAGAAATGAACAGTCTGGATAGAGTACAGGGAACACAGAGAGCGTTTATCTGTGAAGACACAGAGAAATGAACAGTCTGGATAGAGTACAGGTAACACAGACAGTGTTTATCTGTGAAGACACAGAGAAATGAACAGTCTGGATAGAGTACAGGTAACACAGACAGTGTTTATCTGTGAAGACACAGAGAAATGAACAGTCTGGATAGAGTACAGGTAACACAGAGAGCGTTTATCTGTGAAGACACAGAGAAATGAACAGTCTGGACAGAGTACAGGTAACACAGACAGTGTTTATCTGTGAAGACACAGAGAAATGAACAGTCTGGATAGAGTACAGGGAACACAGAGAGCGTTTATCTGTGAAGACACAGAGAAATGAACAGTCTGGATAGAGTACAGGTAACACAGACAGTGTTTATCTGTGAAGACACAGAGAAATGAACAGTCTGGATAGAGTACAGGTAACACAGAGAGCGTGTATCCTGTTAGTGTTATGTGAGGAGGTGGGTAATGTGGTTAATACCGGCGTTTCTCATTGAACACTTCTGAAAAACTCATAGAAACCATTAAGTGTTTCTGTTGGTTCCTGATGCTTTTGTAATGTGTTTTGGCTTTTTAATGGGATGATATCACAGTGTAAAGGATCCTAATGGTTTAACAGATGACCAATAGCCGATTCTAAATGCATTTGATGGTTTCCTAATGGGATCTAAAGCTGTTCTACAGGAAACCAGTGGTCTCTATTGGAAACAATTGAGTCTATTCCGATTATAAAGCAAAACTGTTAGGTTTTAATCCTAATGGTTTTTAATGGTCCTTTTCAGGATTCCGGAGCCTTTTACCTTCTGAAACTGACGCTGTGTTATCCTGAGAAAACTGAGCTTCTTAATTACTGAGACACTCAAAGAAGCTCTTATTTGTGCTCTCTGACGAAGCTGAAGTCCAATTCTTCTTTGAACTTTTTCGTTCCACCTTAAATGGAGCAGCAGTTATTATAACGCTGAGGTGCCAGACTGCAACCGTGGCACCATTTAAGGTGGAACGGCAGAGTTCCAACAGGAAGCTGAATTGAGCTGGTTGTTCTCCGGGTCTAAAATCAGGCTGGTGTGTAAAGGTACTGTCCGGTCTCACCTGCACAGCTCAGAGTCTGACCTTATGGGTGGAGTCGACTTTTCCCTGAACTCCCAGTTTATGATGAGGATAATGCAGCTCTGCGTTCACACAGTGAGGGAAGTGGTCAGGGTAGCGAGGTCACGGCTAAGATGGGTTTAACGTGTTTTCTGCTGTTTTGGTGGTGAAGGTGGGGTGTAAACCGAGTAGCCGCTCCTGTCCGTCTCATTTAGACCGAGATTCATTATCACTCATGAATCGTCCTGAGATAAACTGGCATTACTCATTTCCCATGGAAGACCACTCCCTTCCCGGTGGGGCACAAGAAAATGAGCTTTCAGAGATTTGAGGAGGTCTCTGTGAGCAGGAGGAGGAGCGAAAGGGGAACATCCGCTGAATGTCCAGTAACGGGCCGGACTTTACTCAGGCGCTCTGAATGTGCTGCAGTGCTGGATAAATCAGTGAATAAGGATCTTTTCACATCATACAATAGAGAATTATCAATAACGTCTTACTGTGAACTGTAGTTCACTGTCCGAGCTCCGTCCAGCAGAGTTTAGAACAGAACAGAATAGAATAGAATAGAACAGAACAGAACAGAACAGAATAGAACAGAACAGAATAGAATAGAACAGAACGGGATAGAACGGAACAGAATAGAATAGAATAGAACAGAATAGAACAGAACAGAACAGAATAGAACAGAACGGAATAGAACGGAACGGAACAGAATGGAACAGAACGGAACAGACCGGAACAGACCGGAACAGAACGGAATAGAACAGAACAGAATGGAACAGAACGGAACGGAATAGAACGGAACGGAGTAGAACGGAACGGAACAGAATAGAACAGAACAGAACAGAACAGAACAGGAACATTTCCACTTCCGTTCACAGTGAAAAGCTCAGTGAAAGTCAGGAAAGTTTTTGTTCCCTCTGAAATTAAAGACTCACCTCCGGGTCCGAGAGTGGAGACGAACAGTCCGCACAGTCAGACCGCACAGACCGTCCTCCCCGCCCCCTCCATCACTTTCTACCATCCAGTCCGAGGAAACGTCACTGTGGACGACTTTCCACTGAGAAAGTCTGCTTTTATCTTCCGCTAGATCAGCTCTGATCCTGAACTGATCCTGAACTGCTCACTATCATTATCACTATCACTATCTCACTATCAGCTGCTCTCTGAGACACAGCGCCACGACAGAGCACCGAAACTCAGTGCTGTTGCAGAGAACAACAAATCCAGCTTTTCCGCTCCTGATCCGCTACGGTTCAGTGGGAAAGGTCTTACCGCGCATGCGCATAAAGTCGAGCGCTGGAACTTGTTGTTGAAGCGTTTTGTCGTGTTTTGAATGTAATTCCAGCTTTACTTCAGGAATGATGTACAGACTGAGCTGAACATCACTGCTCAGCCCCGATCAGGCGATTCGGACCATCATAGTATCATCAGTTTACTTTCACTGCTGGAGGTTTTTCTGATGGGGTAGTTTTCACAAATCAGGCAACAACCAACACTGCATGACTGTTGGTGGTGTGTATTACATCATGTTCTGAAGTTAAAACCACACATTTTCAGCTTTTTAGTGTAAAAGCTTTTTAGTCAATGACCGACGAATAATTCCAGCCTGCTTTCATCTCCTTACATGTGTATTACTGTGGCAACGTGGGAGAAATATCCAGTTTGGTGTGCATGGTACTGGAAATAAACCAGTATAAAACAATAAAACATCACAAAATCCGTTTTCACAAATGAAGTAATATGTCCAAGTTAATTATAATCAATAAATATAGGTTATTGATAATGTTTGTGTATGAATTTAAACTCCAAAGTCTCGTTGCTGAGGAGTCAGAGCCGTATGGAGCAATCAAACATATCGAACGCTGCTCCGTTTAAGGTGGAACGGGGAATTAGAATGAGAAAGTAAGTTCAGTTAACATACAGATTTCACTGAACTGAGGATCTGACAGAGATGATCTGGCTCAGAATCGTCTGAAGGAAATTTACTTTATTTTATAAGCAGATTTAGGCTTCTCTGTTTCCACATAACCAACTCAAAGGCCATTCTCTTTACGCTGATAAAACACTTTCTATCATCTTTAATTGTATTATATTATCTTAGATTTCGCTGTTGTGGGAAGAAAACCTCGTATCTCCAAAATGGTGACTTTACAGGAGGAGGAAAAAACATACTGTACTTTTAATGTAAGTCAATGGAACCAGACTTTTTACCAAGTCATTCATACTTCAGATCAGCTTCAGCTCTGCTCCCCCGTTCACTGTGAGCAGACGAGGAGCGAACAGGTGTGCAGATCACAGCCGATTGAGGTCCACAGGGAACACACAGTAAAATCATTCTTCGTTTTTTACTAAAGAAAATGATATATATATATATATATATATATACAGATATCACAACAAGAACAGAAGAACCTTTTTTGGTGCCATATAGAACCACATACAGTACATTCTCCATCAGTCTGAAGAACCATTTCATCATGCGATGCGTGTAATGGTGGAACATGTGGTGTATATATGGTTCTTCATGGGTCCTGTAGTAAAGAAAATAGTTCTATATAGAACCGTGAACACTCAAAGAACCCTTTGCATAATTCAAGGGTTCTTTGCATCATGAAAGGGTTCTGCTTTTGTTGCAATGTCAAGCTTGTGACAACAGAAGAACGCTTTTTGGTGCTGTGTAGAACCATTTTTAAAAGGTTCTCTATAGAACCATGTGCAACACATTCTTCATCGATCTGAAGAACCTTTTTCATGATGTGAAGAACCCTTTAATCATGCAAAGGGTTCTTTGAATGTTCATGGTGAACCATTGCCTTTGCTAAACAACCCTCGAAGAACCATCTTTTTTAAGAGTGTAGCACCAAAAAATGGTTCTTCTATTGTTACAAGATTGACATCCTAACAATAGAAGAACCCTTTTTGGTGGTATTAAGAACCCTTCTCAAAAAGGTGCTATGTAGAACCACATGCAACTCAATTTCTAACAATCTGAAGAAACTTTCACGATGCAAAGAACTATTTAAACATGCAAAGGGTTCTTTGAGTGTTCATGGTTCTATAAAGAATGATTTTCTTTACTAAAGAACCCTTGAAGAACCATCTTTTTTAAGAATGTGTGCAGTTGTTTTAACTTTTTATCCACGTTTTATATCAGAAATTCAATGAAAAATAATGAAACACTGTAAATAAAATATGAGTAGATACAGGCAGAACTAAACAAACTGTAAAATATCAAATGTAAATAAATCATCCTCTAACACTCAAATTCAACTCTGCCTGTAGGAAATACACTCCAGCACTGCGGTCACTAATAGGCGGACTGCGGTCCGAGTCCGGACCCAGGCGCTGTCCTGTGCGGACCTGGGCCTATAACTATGGAGAATTACTTAATTTCGATGGGGTGGTCCTATTTTAATCGGCATAGCTTTTCTAGCCTTTAAGGTAGCTTTAGTGGCCGGAAACTCACAGACCAATCGCATGCACTGTAAATATCACAGGTGAGGAGGGACTCCAGTGAGTGATGCACACACAGGGGAGGGACGAGGCGAGGAACAGCAGTCGGAGAAGAAAGTGAGTCAGAGGGAAGTTATTTCACAGAAAACTGACAATAAATGTTGTTGAAATATGACTGAATTGTACTTTATTTGATTTGACATTCAGTTGTTGTATAAGATGTTGATATACCTACTAGGCTACTTCAGTAAACAGTATATGGCACTGGATCATGATGCAGGTTAGACACTATGATGTTCTGGACCTTCGCTTGAGGAAATTCTAATTAAAATTTTAATTAAAGACCCCTGCTCTAGCATTAATTAATTAATATTAAATCATTTCTGCATATAAGCTAAAATATATTTATGTGTTAAATATTCATATTTAATTCTTACACATTAAATGTAAAATTGTATTTTTACATGTGAGAAGTGAACATTTAGGGGCAACATCTTTATATAAGCCTCATAGGCTACTGGGGGCGTTTGAAGGGAATTTGTTTACCATATATAGACATTTGGGGGCGTTTCTTTATGTAAATGAGCACAAGCAGATCTTATTTACATGTCGGATTTATTATCATAGTGTTTAAATTGGCATTTATGAAGTGTGTGTAGGTACAGCTTAACGCAGTGAAGAATAATTCCTGCTTACGGTTCTTGCAGACGTGTAGAACATGTTCTAACCAAATACTGACAAATGGTACAAACACTAAAGACTATCTAAACTCAGCCCACTAACAGAGCAAGAGCGCCATACAGGTGAGGACGGGAACCAGTAACCATGACAACCACACATAACAGCAGTTCAGTATTCCACAGAGGGTGCCCTCTGGTGGTCATTCACGGGTCCTGCAGCCCAGTGGGCAGTCATGGACACGACACTAATGAACATTCATTGATTCTTGGAAATAATGTCAGTGTTTAAGGAGTTTATCACTTTGCTTCACTACAGACTGTACACAATGAAGCACCTCCTACACAATATAATACACCTGGTAAACCAGCAACGTCTGCTGAATAATTATGATTTTATAAATTTAAAAATTTGATTAGCTTTTGAGTGCATATTGGTCCAAAAACACTGTACATAATCAAGCTCCCTACAGCATAATCAGAATCAGAATCAGAATCAGAACCTTTATTCACCAAGAAGCAGGTGTACAAGGAATTTTGTCTTGGTGCATCAACATTAAAATTGAATCCAATAGAATAAATATAGAAAAAGGTGTATTATATATAAACATGAAATAGAGACATAAAATAGATGGCTTACAAACAATCTCCAAGTAAAAGGGTGTGAAGTGTGAGATGAGTACAGATACAGTCAGGTGCTGCAGTACTGAGGTACATACAGTACAGCTAAGAGAACTGAGCAGCAAAGATAAATATAAACACATTCTCCAGAATGTCAATCACAGTTTTCCCAGTGTTGATGGGTTAGGGGGGTGGACTAGGGAGAAGAAGATGGAGGGTAAAAGAGAAGAAGGCTGCGGGAAAAAGAGAGGAGATGGCAGCAAGAAAGAAATAGAGTCAGACTCAGCAATAGTGTTTCCAAACTCATGTCTTTGTATTAGGGTTTAGAGGAAGACTGTGGATGATATCATTTATAATTATGACTTATAATTGTTTTGAGCGCTGACGAAGCCAGAACTAACAAACTGTGTGGCGCCGGTCTTTATGTGCTTGCAGACTGCGTGCATGCAAACCGTAGCTCACGTATGTGGACTTAAAACGGCTGATTCTCCAACCCAGAAGCAAGGTCAGATAGACCCCACGGTGACCAGAAAGCTGTGTGGGTCCTCTGACAAAAAAATTCTCCACACAAGCCCCTGAGAGTTTTAGGAATAAATGGTCTAAAACACCGGACTTAATGTAGCCTACAACTGCTAATTCACCCTTTAACCCTGGAGATCAGCGCAGACTGCTGGTCACCATAGCAACACAGACAACAGTCTCACCTAGCTAGTAGCTAACGAAACGGCAAAGAGAGAGATTTAAGAAGAACATCGATAATTTGGAGACAAATGGACTTATTTACATTTATAATCACTCCAGCTGGTTTCGTTTAATCTGCAATGAGAAACTGACAAACACTAAAAAGTCATGAAGCTGAAGTCGCTTCTCATTCGCCAGCTTCTTTTCCAAATTCTCCCTTTCCATCATAAATAGACCATTTAAGGTGGAACGGGAGAATTCGAACAGGCTTACAGCCTTGTAAAAACTGGAACATTGAGACATTTTACAAGAAACTATTCTACTTTTGCTGAAAAGTTTCCTGCCAAGTTTTACAGCCAAGATGGTAAGATGGACATTGTGGCTCCCAGGGTGGTTTGATTTTTACTGAAAGAACAAAATGGCTCTTCTTAACATTTGGGTTGCTGACCTCTGCTCAAAGCTATATTATAAGTAAAGCACAGCAAAACATCTGTGAAGGAATGAAATTTCATTCACTTTTTTTAAACACTGCCCCTCAGGGCCTCTGTAAAACACCAACAACAGTGAGACGGGTGAAGGGTGCCAGAAGGATAACGTGAAAAAAAAGGCTAACATTTAGCGTGTTACATCACTTTTGCCCAGCAGGGGGCAGCTTTTTTATCTTTCTCTCGCCCTTCAGGCACCAGGTGAAAATAAATTCTCAGAGGAGCTAAATGCTATGAATTAGCGTGATGTTCCAGCTTCAGCCAGGAGTGAGAACTCAGCAGACTGGCACTGCAGAGGAGACCACAGCAGTAACGTTAGCCATCATACAGCCACAGATGGCGCACGTTTCAGCCGTGCTTTCTTGTGAATGTTGATTATAACAGCCGTGGAAGAAACTGTTAGCTTATTAGCTGACAGTAAGATCATGTATGACAGTTACATGCTAGATAAGCATATAGGACAGGGTTTCTTTATTGTTTGTAGCAGAATGTAAAGGCTCAGGAACCTCTATATAGCTCACCTGTTATCCTCATTTAATCAAGCTCAGTTCAGCTAAAGCTGTGTAGACAGAGCAGCTTGTTCAGCTGAGCATAGATAAGGTTTTATTTGCGTTAGCTAGAGTAGCTAATTAGCACAAATCATGTTTCTAAATGGACAATAAATACAGACAAACATTATCTAACCTGCTTATCCTCCTGGGTTGCGGGTACTGAGTGCTGGAGCCTATCCTAGTGGTCACTGGGTGGAAGGCACCTCTCACAGAAACCCTTTCACACTCATTATCAAACCCTCTCACACTCACTATCAAACTCTCTCACACTCATTATCAAACTCTCTCACACTCACTATCAAACTCTCTCACACTCATTATCAAACTCTCTCACACTCACTATCAAACTCTCACACTCACTATCAAACTCTCTCAAACTCATTATCAAACTCTCTCACACTCACTATCAAACTCTCTCAAACTCATTATCAAACTCTCTCACACTCACTATCAAACTATCTCACACTCATTATCAAACTCTCTCACACTCACTATCAAACTCTCTCAAACTCACTATCAAACTCTCTCACACTCTATCAAACCCTCTCACACTCACTATCAAACTCTCACACTCACTATCAAACTCTCTCAAACTCACTATCAAACTCTCTCACACTCTATCAAACCCTCTCACACTCACTATCAAACTCTCTCACACTCACTATCAAACCTGTCACATTTACTATCAAACTCTCTCACACTCACTATCAAACTCTCATATTCACTATCAAACCCTCTCACACTCACTATCAAACTCTCTCACACTCACTATCAAACTCTCTCACACTATCAAATTCTCTCACACTCACTACCAAACTCTCTCACACTCACTATCAAACCTGTCACACTTACTATCAAATTCTCTCACATTCACTATCAAACTCTCTCACACTCACTATCAAACTCTCTCACACTCACTATCAAACTCTCTCAAACTCACCATAAAACCCTCTCACACTCACTATCAAACTCTCTCACACTCACTAGCAAACTCTCTCACACTATCAAACTCTCACACTCACTATCAAACTCTCTGACACTATCAAACGCTCTCACACTCACTATCAAACCCTCTCACACTCACCATCAAACTCTCACACACTATCAAACTCTCTCACATTCACTATCAAACTCTCTCATATTCACTATCAAACTCTCTCACAGTCACTATCAAACTCTCTCACAGTCACTATCGAACCCTCTGACACTCACCATCAAACCCTCTCACACTCACTATCAAACTCTCTGACACTATCAAACGCTCTCACACTCACTATCAAACCCTCTCACACTCACCATCAAACTCTCACACTCACTATCAAACTCTCTCACATTCACTATCAAACTCTCTCATATTCACTATCAAACTCTCTCACACTCACTATCAAACTCTCTCACAGTCACTATCGAACCCTCTGACACTCACCATCAAACCCTCTCACACTCACTATCAAACTCTCTCACACTCACTATCAAACTCTCTCATACTCACTATTAAACTCTCTCACACTATCAAACTCTCTCACATTCACTATCAAACTCTCTCACACTCACCATAAAACCCTCTCACACTCACTATCAAACTCTCTCACACTCACTAGCAAACTCTCACACTCACTATCAAACTCTCTCACATTCACTATCAAACCCTCTCACACTCACCATCAAACCCTCTCACACTCACTATCAAACTCTCTCACATTCATTATCAAACTCTCTCACACTCACTATCAAACTCTCAAACTATCAAACTCTCTCACACTATCAAACCCTCTCACAATATCAAACTCTCTCACACTCACTACCAAACTCTCACACTCACTATCAAACTCTCTGACACTCACCATCAAACTGTCTCACACTCACTATCAAACTCTCTCATACTCACTATCAAACTCTCTCACACTCACTATCAAACTCTCATACTCACTATCAAACTCTCTCACACTCACTATCAAACCCTCTCATACTCACTATCAAACTCTCTCACACTCATTATCAAACTCTAAGGCTTTCTTGATCTTGAGTGTGAGGGAACTTGATGGTCCTGTTCTC
Source organism: Colossoma macropomum (assembly GCF_904425465.1). NCBI lineage: Eukaryota > Metazoa > Chordata > Actinopteri > Characiformes > Serrasalmidae > Colossoma > Colossoma macropomum. The sequence goes on along the minus strand of NW_023495962.1, from coordinate 4,978 downwards.
TGATTGGCCCAGAGAGTTATCATTTAAATGAGCAGTTTCTGATTCGCTCAAAGTCAAATATGCCCGCCCCCCCACGTGCGGTAGTTACCTCTTAAAAACAGATAGTTCTTCAAAGGTCCCCACAGCGGGACTCTGTGTTCCGCTTTAGGTCCTGATGTGCTGTTTGTTGCGAAGGAGAAGTGAGGATTAACCGTTATTTTCACACAGAAACAACTGAAATCGTGAGTATAATCTGAAGCGCCTGCGAGAGGCGCGTGCACACGAAGGGGAGTCAGGATTCTGCACAACCCCGACAAACAGGCCTGATTTCAGTGATTTCTGAGTTTCTGAGTCCAGGTTCTCCCTCTGCACGTCTACCTCGGGTTAAAGTGATGGATTTTTAAATTTGGATACGTAATTTGCGGCCCTTTATTCCATTGTTGTTTGTTTGTTATTTGATTTTATGCTTAGTTTGTGAAACAAAGCTATTTCGTGATTTTTCCACTGATAATAACAGAATAAAAGCCGAGAACACGCGGACCGCTATAGCACCAAAAAGTCTTCAGTCAAACCATCTACAGCACATTGTCTACTGAAGAACCATTTCACCATGCAAACAGCTCTTTAATCAGGCAAATTGTTGTTTTTGTGTTCCTATTTCCATATAGAACCACCGTCTTTACTAAAGGACCTCTGAAGAACCCTCTGTTTTTAAGAGTGAACTACCGCACGTGGGGGACGGGCATATTTAACTATGAGCGAATCAGAAACTGCTAATTTAAATGATAACTCTCTGGGCCAATCAGACAACATGACCATCAAGTTCTCTCATACACTCGATCAAGTCCTCTCACACTCACTATCAAGAACGCCTTAGAGTTTCATAGTGAGTGTGAGAGAGTAATTAGCATTACTGCTACTGAGAGCTGATTGGTTAGCATTACTGCTACTGAGAACTGATTGGTTAGCATTACTGCTACTGAGTGCTGATTGGTTAGCATTACTGCTACTGAGTGCTGATTGGTTAGCATTACTGCTCCTGAGTGCTGATTGGTTAGCATTACTGCTGCTGAGTGCTGATTGATTAGCATTACTGCTAATGAGTACTGATTGGTTAGCATTACTGCTACTGAGTTCTGATTGCTTAGCATCACTGATTCTCAGACAGCATATATTAGCCTGATTTTTTTTCTCCTGACTTAGTTGAGATACTTCTTTCAATTTTACCAAACAATCTTTCATAGTGCAGCTTTAATGTTAAATTAGCTGTCATAAAACCTGTTATTAATACAAACATAATCCTGCTAGAAAAACCAGCAGAGACTGGCATGGATGGTCACCAGCAAAACCAGCATGTGTTTGGATGCTGGTATGCTGGTCCACCATCATGACCAAGCTGGATGACCATCTAGATCAACACTACACCAGCATAAACCAGTTTAAACCAGCATGATGATCTGTGCTGTTTTTCCTCAGGGTTTTAAAAGCTCTTAGTGTTTAGAAAATGATCAAAAAGAGTCAAGTAGATTTATTTATTTTGACTTTATTTGCTCTTATATGTACAAATGGAGTTTAGAAATACACTAAAACAGTACATTGGTAACTGGTTTGCACACATTGCTGATATTTTCCTGTGATCTGTTTCGTAACTCAGAGAGTTCTGGTTACCAAGGTGTCCAGATCAGGACACTTTGGTCTGCACTGACAATAAAGACCAATGACACAGAGTTTAGCTTGAGCTCAGATAGAAACACATCAGCAAAAAAATCTGTCACTTCAGCTCAAACACAGTACAGAGAGGGTGATTTAGTCTGAAGGCAGCATTGCAGTTAAAGTTCATGCTTAAATATCCTGTGCAGATTAAAAAATACATTAACCTTAATACAAAACCAACAAAGTGTTACCCAGTGGAGTAACTCAAAAAACAAACAAACAAACAAAACCATGCATCATCAAAACAACAGTGACTTCACAGGAGAAAGCCAAAATGACCATAACATGTAAGTTACTGTAAAGATTTAGATTTTGAAATGTTTCATTCATCCATTCATCATGAAATATTCGCATAACATATTTTACAGTAAAGTATCGGTATAACATTATAACTGAAAACCATCTCTACTAACTTCATATGAGGTATATGTAACAGTATGTTTGAGCACACAAATACATTATTAACAAGACAATAAACAAAAAACAAACAAAATACATAAAAATATAAGTAATAAAAAAAAAACAAGCTAAAAAGGAAAAAAAAATAAAATTAAGTAAAAATGATTAGGGTTAATCTTTTTACTACATATTTTTTACATTAATTTCCTATCGTTTTAAGTGCTTTTTATTTATTTATTTTTTGTTTGATGTATGATTAAATTCTCATTTGAAAAAGACAAATTTTAGATTTTCATTCAACACTCTGCATTTATATATGTAATATTTACAATAATACCTGAGAGGATTAATAAAAAAAAATGATTTGACTCACAAACTCAATGTCACGCCTGCTAGAGACTTGTCTGATGTAACAGACTACATTTCCCAGGAGAACCTGGGAGGTCACGTGACACCAGACTTCCCAATGGAGTCGGCATCCCTTGTGGACCACATTACCCAGCAGCCAAGGGAAGATCATGTGACTGATGATCAACCTCGCACCTATCAGCGTTCACAGTCACCCGAATACTGAGTGGTCTCACCTGTTTGTTTCAGTCATGTGACTTACTTAGTTTAGTATTTTAGCCCGGGCTTTAGCGTAAGACCTTTGCAAGGTATTGTTTCTATTGTGAACTTGCTGAGCGTTTTCTTTGGTTTGCCTACTCTGTTTTGACCCCGATTTGGTTTGTTTCTGACTACGTTTTTGCCTGCTCCTTTTGTGCTTTTGCTAGTTTTTGGATTTGTGATTTGGACCTTTTTGCTTGCCTTTTGACTCTGCCTTTTGTCTCGCCCCTTGGACTTGTTTGCTTGTGGTTATGATCACTTGTGTGATCATTTATTGCCTTTTGGTTTTGACCCCTGCCTGTACCTTGACTACGACTTTGCCCATTGTTAATAAAGCCTGTGCTCTTACTTTTATCCGCACGCGTCTGAACCTTGCTGCCTGGTTACACTCAAAGTATAAAAGAGCAGCTGCTGCGCATGAACAGTGCAGAAAAATAAAAATACAAAAGATGGAGACTTTTTTGAGACAGCATCAATATTTTTGTCTCAAAATGACCTCTTTGTATGTGAGCTTTTATACAGTAAGTAACTGTATAGCACAGCTCCCTCCCACAGCACAGTTAAAAAAAAAACAACTCCTTTATGGAGTAACAATAAAAGTCCCTTTCTTATAAAATAAGTTCATTACAAAACACAATACACATCTTATTAATGGACCTTCATGCACTACTTACAGCCAATGATCACATCATAGCAAACCTGGTTGTTAAAGCAATGGGTACTTATAAAGGTCTTATCCAGAGTGAGTCATGTTAAATCCTTAATTACCAACATTTCCTAGATTTATTGTGTTTTGTAATGAACTCTTCAGGAGTAACAGCACATTATATTAGATTTACAGAGTTTAAATAGAAAAATAAAAATACAGTATCGGTGCTCAGTATCTGCTAATGTCCTGAGCTCACAATGAGAATCGGTTTTGTTGGAAAAGTTGGATCAGTGCATCCTTAATTACTACAAACACCACTATCATTATAATGATCAGTAATAATCATTACCATTAATAATCATCATCATCATCATCATCATCATCATCATCTTCACTCTGAATAGCTGAATCCAGCTTCTTTTTCAGGATTGATCCTGATGGTCTTGTGTTGTCACTACATTAATCTACAGATCTGATTATCCTGTGGATCTACATGGTTACCAGATCAAACACAATCAGGGTAAGAAGACAGTAAAGAAGATTCATTCAGCTGTTCAGACACAGCTGGTGCTCCTACATCCCCACATACTGATCACAGGATATCAGTTAAACTCACACTGACACTCTTTTGGTTTAAAGCTGATTTAAACAGCTGAAAGGTCTGAGGGGTGTTGAGGGCTGACATCACAACTAGGGGCTAAACTGAGTGGTCTTTAGCTTTATTCTCAATGCAGGACTGTAACTGTCTAACACTGTGCAAAAGTATTAGACCATCTGAGGAAGTAATCTGACCACTGACTGCTGTATTTATGTTTATTTGTGTTTATTCTAATATCATATAGTATTTTTACTGTAGAAACACGTTTTGTTAAAGTAAATAGCTTTTATCTGATAAACCTACAGCTCAGTTAAAGCAGCTCAGCTGAACATTTGTCCAGCAGATGGTGCTGTAGGTCTGCACCAGTGAGTCTCCTCAATGTTTGGAGTTTTCAGTCCACATTTTCATATTAATGAATACAATAAACACAGACTACAAACACATGAGCATGTTACAGTGGATTAAATCAACATGACTAATACTAATTATCCGCTGTTCACTTTTAGTCATGTGGGCGAAATCAGATTTAATCAGATTCATCCCTGTAATGCAGGGGTGCCCATATTTTTGTGGCTTGATATAAAATTAAATTAAAGAGACAGTGGCCACATTTCACATCAGTCAATCACGCTGACCTGCACGTTGCTAGAAGCAGTAAGAAAGTGCTGAAATTTGAATGAGGAGCAATTGTGCGATCAACTGGTCAATCTCAATCGACGTATCGGGCCCCCCTGCTATGTAGCTGACTGTGACGTTGATGCAAAGTTACAGTTATTATTATAATGAAGATAATATAGATTCTGAGCACTTCATCTGTTTCAGTGAATCTAACCTCAGATTAAGAGATGAGGATGATGATGATTTGCTAATACTTTATTGAGGAGTAGAGTTCATAAGGCCATCATGACAGCTGACATAAACCCACATAAACATTTATTCCAGTTGTGTCATTTCACCTAAAAAGCTGTAATGATACCCCAAAGTCTGAAAAAAAAACAATGTCACCTGTCATGGGTGTTATGATGATGTTGAGA